>NC_042494.1:72165991-72210964 GCF_005508785.2 Acyrthosiphon pisum | reverse complement strand
TTTTCATGTATCAAAATACTTATCGGAATATTGATTTGGATCAGATATATTATACGAGTTGACAGAAAACTACTGCGATTCATATAAATATAATAATTCGCATTTGAGATTGTAGTAAGTTTTCATGGGTAGGTTAGCCTAGGAAGTCAACCTTTACACTTAGATAAATAATTTTCATATTGACTACTGACACAATTAATTATATTTCTTAGAAAATAAAAAATGGAGACCTATGAAAAGTTTTGAAATTCACGCGCGCATATATTGATATTGACTCTAGATATAATGATAGGTAAATTAACCCCGGGGCTACAGAACGGTACATTAATTAACAAATTCCAGATATACTATATTAAGAACAATATACTATGTTCCCTGTAGTTTTAAAAATAATATCAATATTTTTATAAACAATTTCATTGTTGTTTGAGACTTTAATTTTAGTATTTTTATAAACCAAACAGCTTTTTTTATAACTTTATTGTAGACAAATTATTCTGTATTTACACCGAATCGTTAAGGAAATTCGATTACAAGCTAATACATAGATTTGTATGTTTGCAAATGAATCATTCATGGTAATTTAATTTGAAAGTTATTATTAGTTGTTATCATTTATGTATTTTGGTATTTACTTCTGACTTAGAAGGTTACAAATTTAAATTATTGTTTCAATTTTGATAGTAAGCAGTATATTAGTATAGTCTATTGACTAATACAACAATATTACATTTATTATATAAACTACTACGGATAATACACAATATTAACTTAACATTATCAAAGAACTACTACAATAACATACGATTATATTATCCTATAATATAGTATCCCATGAGGATGTTTAGGATAATAATAATATTATGTCCTTTTAAATATTCGAAGGCAAAAAAAAACTTCCGGAGTCATCATATTAAAAAAAAAAAAGTAAATCTAGTTGTTTAATTATACACCTATTGTCTTAAAAATATTAACCTCGGACAGTAAACAGTATAGTTGTAGCCGCTGATTGCCTTCAAATCAAAAAACGAATCGTCTACGCGTCATATGTCCATGTGTATTCAAAACACGGACGCAAATGCGTTTAAACACGGAGCACAATTAAAAAAAACACGTCCTTAACCCGCCGTTGTTTGTGTTTTATACTTTAAGTATTCAATAACAGATACCATATCGTTTATCGTTATTGAAACATACAAGTTCTACTAAAGTTTGGAGAGTTCGAAATATTATTTTATTGCCGTATATAGACTATACGTATATAGACAAGCGATTGTTAGTTTGTGTAAATTATCGTAATTTTAGTATTACTTAGTGTTTATTTTTAACTTCAAATTTGAATTACAGTGGAACCTCAATAAGTTGAAATTCAAGGGAAATTAAATTTGTTCGACTTGTAGAGGTTTTCGAATTACTAAGGTTATGTTAGCTTAGGTTAGATCAGGCAAGGGAACGAAATTTATTTCTACTTATTAAGGTTTTTGACTTATAAAGGTTCCACTGTATTTTGAATAATTTATTTACTTGTTGTGTATGCTTTAAATATTTTTATTGAAATAATTAGGTATACCTACTATATAGTTCCTTTATTTTATAATAATTGACATGATTACTTCTTATAAGCTTATACTATTTAGATTAGATCTTAGTTACATGTTAATTGTTATAGTTTTATGTAGAATAACATTTCCGATAGTTTAGCCAACATCATTTTCCATATTATTGACACTGTAATTGATTATAGGAATGTTTATAAAATGGGTCCCCTATACCATAGAATTGTCTGCATGAAAGACGACCCAACTAGAAATATCAAAATATCGGTATACAATGACCACAGAGTGAAGACAAAAACGTCAAGGTTTCTCATGTAGAGTTTGACATTTCCGTGCGATTATGATTAATAAGGCGTCCATCTTTGTGTGGAGGTGGGGAGATAAATATACTTAGTATATGCTATATAGACGATGAACTCAAGGCAAGTTCGCGACTCAAGATTATTGCCATGGCACAAAACTGAAACCTTGTAAACCTAATAAATTACATTATTACCGAAAAGGTTTCGGCGCCCACTGAATAAGATTGGGTGGGGGAAAATCTACGTGATCTTTAGCATTGCTTATTTTTTTGCAAGGTCGCTTCTTCATTATAATAATACACACACACACAATGTCGATATATTATAAGGTTTGGTAATTTGGTCCTTGAGAGGTTCAATCACCTAGAGACCAAAGTAGAATATGACCGAAGAACAAAAAATAAACCATTTCATTATATTTTGCACTTTGTACTTTTTCTTTATAGCTTAAGTAGTTAATGTTTCATTATCACTTTATCAGAAAATAAAAATGCGCCTGATATTGTACAAAAAAAAAATGTAATTTTGCGAATTTTTAATTGCAACAACAGTTGTTTTTCAACGATTATATAATGTTTTGGAATTTTTTTTTCCCGCTTCATCATTGTATCTAATCCAAAATTGCGTTTTCAAATCGCACTGATAATGAATAATGACCATAATATAGTTAATCTCAGGTCACGCAAGTTCATTGTCACAGAAGAATAATCACTATTAGGGCAACGACACCTGTTTTAATTAAAATGAAAAATAACACAGAGCAGTAGATAATATATTTATAACGTGCATACTACTATTTGCCGGTTTTTGAGAAGGAAGGACTGAGTTCTTACAATATTTATAGTGGTTTATTATTGTTGATCCAATTCAAAATATTTATTGACACCACTATGGATGTTATTCTTGTAGTTGTAATTATTATTATTATTATTATTATTATTATTGGCTAGAGATAAAGTTATTTGGATGCAGATCCATTGAGAAAATATTGGTTTAATATTATGTTTGGACAAGGCCATAACTCATAATATACTCTCAAATGCATAAAATGAGACAGTAACAGCACTGGCGCACGCTGCAGAAATTAACATTCATTTCCTGGGTGACAAATACTGGACAAGCACCTACACTGGGTGAAGGTTAATTTAATGAAAATAAAATCATATCTACGTTACAAAGAACTTTGATTTAAGTTAACAAATTAACTAACAACTATACCAGATACAAAAAAAAAAAAAACATTTATCTTAAGTAAACAATATCAATGCGGATTCCTTAGGTAAACTGTTAATATATTAAAAAAATACATTTTTTTTTAATTATCAACTCTTGAGTTGAATCATGTAAGTATTAAATGTTTTGGAAAAAATATTGACTATCAAAATCTCTATCATAATAATAGTGTGTACCTATACTAGTTTTAACTTTATGTACCTACCTAATAATCAATATTACGTTGAGATTCCTACATATTAATATTTCATTATTGTAATAGTATTGCATTGAAAAAAAAAATTACTTATTTGTGGAGCTGCCAAAAATTCAATAAAAAAAATATTTATTTGCAAAATATTGGAACATTTTTTAAATAGAACGTAAAATGACGTTAATTTCTCGTTCCCCTTCAATGGTTTTTAGAATTTAATACTTTTGATGACATATTAATAATAACATATAATACATAATAATAATACATAATTTGCGAAATATTAGCAAATTTTTTTATCAATAAGATAATGACGGACGACCAACTTCACGGACATCTAAAATTGGCTGTATTTAAATTAATACATTTATACAAATTGTGATTACCTATCTAATCTAAGATTTGGTATTATTTTAATTGAAATTTAAAAATGTTTAAACTAACAAGGGCTCAAAATAATCTAACCGTTCAATACTAAATGATTAACAAGGTAAATAATTTAAAAGTTAAAACAAAGAGATTATCTTAGATTTAACTATTAGATTACATATAGCATAAATGCATAATATGTTTCCAAGATCGACAATGATCGGATTCGTGTGTGACTGTAACAATTTTAGTTTGTTCAAATGTGAAATGTCAATTGGATCACTTTGATAGTAGTCGTTATTGATAAGAATTATTGTATCTTCAATAATTACGCGTTATCGTGCATATTTATTTATTTATTTATTTACGGAGAAAAAACTCCAATTACAAAAAGTATGTGCAAATATAACAGTTACAATATAATTTCATAGAGAAAAGAAAGCCTTTACAGTATGTGAGAATCAATTTGTATATAATAAAAAGTAAAATTAATAATAATATAACAATAATAATAATCTCGTAGAATAAAGATTGGTAATATTATGAAAATTTAAATTAAACCATATATCTGTTTAATATCATTACTACTACAATGAAATAAATCTAAATTGGCAAAATTACCTAATGACATTATCATATTTGCAGGTGAATTTAAGGAATAATTTGTTATTGTGCCAAAAATATGTTAAATATGTTATAATTTTTGTGTTTCAAAAAAAGGTTTTCAGATTCTCATATTCATACTCAATGTATTTACATCATAATACATTATTTTTATATCAGCGATATATTAATACAGATCTGCAAATTTCAAAACAACTTAAAATGTTTTTTTCCGGTGTACTTATTGTCATTTAAAACTTAATAACTGCCTTTTTAGGATGATATGAGGTGAATAGGTTTGATTTTACTGAAATTTTTACTATAATTAATTTTTTATATCTTGTTACCCTAATATAAAGGGTACTCTCTTATTAGAATTCGTTTTAAAACCTAAATTAAAATCAAGACTGATTTTGCAAAGGATTTACTATTTTATATTTTGTTTTTTATTTTATAACACCTAGTATATTGTACAATGTTCATGAGCTTTTTTTAAAGTCCGTATTCAGCCATATTAATTTATAAGAGTAATATTTTAACCTATTCACCCCATTGCATGGTCAATAGAAACACGTATTTTTTAAAAAATATATAAAAATAACTATTGAACTTAAAGGTCAAAATTGGTTTTAAATATGCTCATGTGTGTTTGGGTTATCTAAAATAGTTTTCAGGATATGGATAATATAGAAATGCACAATCTTTAAAAAAATCGTCAAACCGTTCCCATTCACACCCCATTTTATGATACTAGAAAAGAAAAATTTTAAATAAGACATGGGCGGTTTCCCCTCCCTCTCTAATGTAGTAGTCGCACTACCTGTAGGGAGTCCTGTATAAAATCAAAGTTTAAAATAAACCCTGGAGTAAATGCATCCCCCTTCGTCATTAAAAATAAAATGCAAACAATAAAATAACTTATAATTATAATATGTATATAATATATTACAACTGTTTACTACTGTATTTAGATGAAAATGTTTATAAAATATCAGTAGCTATCGATAATCTTATTAGATAACTTACTCTCTTTCCATATTTATCACAACCAGATAATTGAATCTGCAGCTTTGGCCTTTGGACAATAGTCAACCGGATGTATGTTTTGATTCTTTTCAGTCCTCAATCCTCATACATAAACTTTTATATGGTACATCCACAATATTAATATATTATAGTGTTAACTATTTATAATTGTACACATTGAACCCGTGAACATATTTTTGTATAAGGTTTTGGATTTTTATTAGGAGGGGCTAAGGAGTAACAGCGCATATGAGGGCTAGAACAGTTTTGGGGGTCTAACCCACTCTAGACCCACACATAGGTATAAATATTATAATAAGGTATATCACTACTTACTAGTTAGTAGTTTAAGTCATTACTATACCTATCTTATAAACGGCTTAAATTATATTACTTATTAGTTAGAAGTTATTAGGTATTATGTATAATCATTAATCAGTGGTGGTGGTATATGGAGACTTGGTTAATTCCTACGTAAAAATTCCATAATAATAATTAAAATAAATAATTAACATTAAATATTAATAAGTAATAATAATAGTAAATAATGCTAAATGTACACCGAGAGAATAATTATGTAGTTTCAGAATGCTATTCGTATACCAAAAACAGAAATTTAAATGTTAGATTTTTTTTAGATTTTGTGATTTAAACTTTTTTGTATAATATTAAATATAATAATATTATTTTTTATATATTTTGAAAATTATAAAATACATACATGTATTATAAGTTCTTTATGTATGATAAATTGCTTTTAAGATATAAATTAAATTAACTTGCCTTGCCTTCTAAATACAAAACTAAGGTAAATTTAAAATATAACAATTATTATAAAGGTAAGTACGTTCAAACAGTCATCGGCATAATAACTTTTGAGTGTTAGATATAGGTAGAATAAAACAAATTTTAATCGTAGGTCGAAATTATAACATTTTCCACAAACATATAAATTATTTATTTAAACGTTTTTTTTATTGTGATTACTAATTAGTATATCTTAATTATAATTTATACATAACATTAAAAAGAAAATATGTTTCAATAAGAATAAATAATATTCTTGGTTGTTCACCCCCAAATGTCAAAAACTCATAACTTATGAATAAACAAATATATTTGTTTAAAATTTGACTTTTTATAAAATTGAGACATACAAGCCTTAATACTTGAAATTTGAATTCAATTTATATGATCTTTATGTACAATGGTCATGGTCAAAGATTAGTAAATAGTAAACTATTTTAGTATGTTATTTTGACCTTCTTTGATAAGTGATAACTACCGAAATGAACATGGCAAAGTTTATTAACTACGGTAGTGCGGTGTAGAACAATTTACATACACATAAAATATTTAATTTTCACCATAAAGATTACTAGGCTATTGATATTACCTCCAATTAATTGTATTATTGATTTACCCTTGGCTTTGAAAAACAACTGCAAATATATAATTATAATTTTTTTATTACTATTTACAATATAGGTATGTTTCAAGGCATAATAAGCAAATTGTAATATTATACATAAGTCTAGAAAGAAGATGAAAATCATACAAAATGTATGATCGAAAACTTTTCTTAGATATAGATAATTTTTATGTAAACAAAGTTGATTTGAGGTTACTTTATTTATTTACATTTGTTCTATGATAGAGACCTAATATGATAAATTAAATTAAAGTATTGAAAAATATATTAAAAAATATCTATTTAATTTATTTTGAGACTTATAAAATGATTATTTTATTTTAGTAAGTGGTATAGATTTTTTTTAAGTATAAATTACATTTAGGGCATTCAGGTATAAGTACAGATCCCCTTTCACTAATATAACCAATTTTGTGATGAAATACGCAGTTCAAAAACAACGTACTTACCTACGGCAGAATACTTAATATAATGATGCAAATATGAATAGATAACTATTCGATAAGAAGCTTTCATATACAATGCATACAACGATTGATACTTTTGTAGTATTTTAAATCCAGCAAATGATGTGTACATCATAATAATATAAAATATGTCAAATATTTATAAATGTGTATACTCAATACTGTATAATATTCTATTTTATGTATTCATGTGTATTGTGTATTGTGTACTGTATAGATATTATAATATAATATACTAGATCTTTTTTTAATAATCTTTTATCAATATTGGCTTTTTATTGAATACCTACCATAGTTTTTTTTTTTTTTTTAATTTATTTATAATTTATGTATGTAATATTGTAATAATATGTATGCATTTGCGTTTTAATATTTTATTCTAACATACGAAAACAATCAATCAATTAAAAATCTTCTGAAATAAAATATTGTCATGCATATAATTTAGATAGGATACAAATATTTTTACACAAAAACCTCTATTATGATTCGTTTTAATAAATTATAAAATGTTACAAAATACAAGGCGAGTGGGCTATATGATTCAAAGTGAGGTAGGTACCAATATGGCAACAAATAGGTACTATTTAAAGTATATACATGAGTAATGCATGTCATTTAAAACAGTTTAAACAAAATAGGTAGGTATAATATACCACATAATATATTACTTTACATTTAAATTACGTTTGATATTTTGATTACTGGTACGTCTGGTACGAGTTGGCATTTGTCTCACAATAATTGTATTGGTTATTGAGTTAATTCAGCCAAGTATATATATGTATATATTTACATACAACATATACATAGGTTCAACAATTAAATTGAGAAACTACACTTTTATTAAACCAAAATAATATTATTTAGTTAGATTGGGTTTTGAAGTAACCAGAAGTCAAAAACGTCCAGTTATTGAGTTGTTTAATAATAACGTAGGTATATACCTATGACCCTATAATCACAATTTTCTAAAAATGATTGCTTACTTTTTTCAACTGTTACTAGCTTGTTTTTCAGCATCTCGTCTCTCCATTGTTACAAACAAAAACGTGATGTAAATGAAATAATAATTTTTAATGAAAAATGGAAAGAAAAAAATATTGATAAATTGTGTTACAAATCCACATCATCAAACGTACCCAACAAAATAATTGGCGCGTATTCTATTCTTATTTTGAGTTCATGGACATTCATTGACCCATCTCTGAAAATCGTTCAAGAAATAGCAGCGAATAAACTGCAGACTAAATGGGTTTTATTCAATAAAAATAAAAAGCGACAGAATCATAATATTATACATATAATCTTGTTATACTTATTTTTGCACTGATTTTTTTTTTTTTATTAATTCAAATTTCAAATAATGACAGATTTTTGGTATATGTTATGATTTTCATATAATATCCAGATTTCAATAAGTTCACTTATTATAGCATCAATATATGTAACATAAATAATTTTAATTTATAAAAAATTAAACGAAACTCATAAAAAGTAATTAAATTGGTTCATTTTATTTTAATCAATCAATATTGTATTATACCTATAAGAACATACGTAAAGTACAATGGACTTTGAAGAATAACTTCGCATTTTTGTTTTTGTATAATGTATGATCATTGATCATGATCTTAAAATATCTCACAAGTAAAACTGGAAAATAATAGAAAATATGTGTATCCAGTTGAACGTACTTACCTATAAACCATAATAGGTATAAATTATAATGTGCATAATTTTATATTATCAATAATAATTTTGCCAACTAAATTGAAAATTAACTACATACAAAATAAAATATAATTTATATATGATATTATACTGTTTTAATAATTCGGTTAATTTATACTTTTGATTAATTTTACACCTAATACATATATATGGAGTGTACCTAATTAAATGTGTGCGTGTACCTATATTATGTGAATTTTTTTTTATAAATTCAACTAACTATTACACCGCCGTATTATATTACAAGTCGCACCGGGACTAGGCCCTCTATTGGCCTCGGCGTGTGTCACCTACCTATACCACGGTACATACGTGTCCTATTTTATTTACGTTACACGCGAGTTGTGCGCTCCTCGTCCGCCCGCCACACATCACCACCCGTACTGCATGTGCAGGCGTGTTGCAGCTGTATATTTCCCCCGAGTAGATGAATATTTCCACGCCGCTCACGTTGTCTGCATATAATCAAAAGCTGCGTTTTAAAAGTTTGAAAAGCTAGGAGGGGAAAATTCGCGTGGTAAAAAAAAAGGCAACAACTCGGTCGTCTGCACTCCACGGTTCCACCGTTTTGGTCCTCAAATTCCGAAAACTTTTATTCTCCGGATGCGCGGATGAAACCGATCAACAAAAAAACGGTATCAATAATAATCATATTTTACAGGAAATTCGACCGGCGATATATCTGCACGACCAGCTGCCATTATAATATTATGTTATATTGTTATACATTTATAATATTATTATTATTATTGCGACGGCGCATACGTACTCAATCGCGGTGACCAAAGCAAACCGAAAAAAAAATACAAAATAATCCCTCTTCCGTCTATCCCCCTCCCCCAAACACAACCCATAACCGTCAACGACGCGCTGTTATTGGGAGGAATCGCGCGCGTTCCGAAGGTTGCGTTTACATTTTCGCTCCGCTCTCGTGCCGCCGCCGCGCCGACCGTTTCGATCGCGCGTCCGCTGCTGTTGCGGCGTGGCGTGGGAAGGAAGAGCAGCGCAGTGGTACAGACACACAGACACACACACACATACGCAGACGGAGAAGAAGAAAAAGTAATACGAATATGCGGCGGCGGCGAGTGGCCATGACAACGAGCAAAGTGCCGGAGCGCAAAATAATACATATATATAAGTATTATATATTATTATATATATAGGTATGCGTGTATATGTAATATGCGCGCGGCGGCGGCGGCGCTTCTGACCTTGGCCGACAGACGGGTTAACGTCCTATATCAGCGTTGCCAACGCCGTCGTCCTAAACTAGAATATTATATATTATATTATTATTATATATGTTTATGTATAACATAGGTATATCGCATTATGTTATTACAACAATCGCAAACTCCTCCCCCCACACATGCGAACCCCTTCCCCACCGTATACGAGAACTCCGCATCCCCCACCCGGCCGTCGTCGCGCTCCGCCACTCGCCCGACGACGATATACGTTCGTTTTTTATTATACTTCGTCTACATCATCTTTATATTATTATTATTATTATTGTAAATTATATTATACCGTATACACCTACCTACCTACCTACCTACCTACCTACCTACCTACCTAGTGTAGCATGCAGTGTACGTATATACTACTATATTGTTGTGTATATATATATATATACGCAATACGCTTATTATGCGAGTGCACTTTTTTTCTTTCTTTCATTCGTCGTTATTTTTGCCCTACCGGTTTTCGCCGCCGCAGTTATCCAAGAATGTTTCCCTCCGCGATCTCGCGCTCGCCAGCGCGTTTCGATCGCGCGCGCGGCGGTCTTCGACTCGGTGGCCGCCCGAACGTTAACCCTGAACCCGGTCGCGGCGCACGAGGTCATTTGCGCAAATGTACACGCACACACATACACACACACACACACTTTATCCAGACCTGGGATTATAAATGTGAGTTTGTGTGTGTGTGTGTGTGTGTGTGTGTGTGTGTGTGTGTGTGTGTGTGTTGAACGAAGAGTTCTTGGCGAAAAAAAGTGGTTTTTTCCTGTTTTGCCTCCAGAGGATCGTCGACGATGGCGGCAGCGGTGGCGCATACGCAGCATGTTATTATACGATGACGTTTTGCTATTATCGCTATTCGTTCCAGCGATCGTGTTTATCGTTATACGATACATAAAATGTACGCGGCGGTGTTACGATCGCTGATATAATATTATCGTTATTACTTATTAGTTATTAAACGAGCCCGATCTGTGTACACCGACAGTGACTCTCAAAGACCTTTAGTGGAGGGTCTTGAGCAGTTGAGCCCCACTATAATATTAAGCAAATGTTTAATTTAAATTACGTACCTATTACCTGTATTTTGGAGTTAATAATAAGCCCTGGTAGTCCTATAATGCTCCTATATATACATTAAAAAATGAAAATTGTATTATAAATCTAAAATCTTAAACAAACCGTATGTATAATTTAACCTGTTTATAACCTATATAAGTAGGTACCTTCTATAACGTTATCAACATTAAATTTGATAAAATGTTTTACTTTGACGATTTGCGTATAGATTATATATATATATAGATTTTTTTAAAGTAGGGGAACTTCAGACGATACGGAGGGTTTAGCTCACTAGCTCTGTGGCCTAATTTCACTAATTACTTTACGAAAGCCTGGTTGAAGTTATTGTCACACTTGTAGAGGCTATAATGCATAATTTTTGCGAAACGAGTCGGCGGCGCGATTGGAGCAAATAATTTGTGCCCAGTGTGCTTAGCATTTCGATTAATTTTAAAATACCTGATGGATAAGGTCATATTATACAGTACAAATTCATATTACAATCGTCTTCTGCATGGTTATAATATTCGTTTGAATGTGTTATACTTCGGGTCTCTTTAATTATATCTTAAGGTATCTCTTTAAGAAATAAGAGGACGTCGTACATGAGTGGACTCCATCGTATGCTAACGCTCATAACATATCAAAGAATCCATTTGACTTGGTTATTTTTAATATTAGACTGAATTGACATATTTTTAAATTTTAAAGTTTTTTTGACATTTGAATTTTGAAGCAAGTTATGGGCATTTTAAAATGTATAAATACTTTGCTCATAACTGGCTTTCTAAATAAATTATCAAATTAAAAATCATGAGGTGTACTGTATAATAGTTTTAAATTGTATAATAGGTCAATTCACTCCAATATTAAAAATAACAATATAACATAGATTCGGCTTAACATAAAATTATGCATTAGTAAGACGAAGTCAACACAGCCGGGTACGATGTCCTCTTAAGATTCTTGATATATGTACATTATTGTGTTTGCTCAATTACATGACGCTATAAATTCAATGGCACAACTAGGGGGGTTGAGTGTTGTAAACACCCATCCCCTCACACCGAAATATGTTTGATATTTTTTTACTAATTCTACGTAATTGTATGCGATTTTAAACATATAGTTGTAGGGTTTTAAATATTTATATGAGCGTAATTTTTTTTCCAATACGCATTTTCATCTATAAATAAAAGATAAACAAATTTTTTTTTGTTGATATTTTTGTGAATTTAATTTAATGAGTGCAAAAATTTGTCAATTCATAATAATTTTGAATTTTTATTGTCTGACAAACTAAGTTCGAGCGTCCACCGTTGTTGTTATTAAAAAACAAGTAATAATATAAAATTCCTATCTCATGATTTTATGTAAAAAGTCAATATATTATGTGAAATGCCAAACATTTTTTGAATATGATTAATATAATATTTAATGCGTAAATAGAAATTATTTTTAGTACCTCCCGTGAATGGCTATTACACGCTATATGTACGGCCCCGAATGGCGTGTGTCCTATAAGTTCTCGTCTGAAATGTATATCATTATAATATGTGGTTGAAAAAATACCCTTTTCTTTTTCCAACTGCCGTCGAATCCGTATCGCGATAACCGAATTTTGTACATGTATATTCTTGTATTAACTATTTTATGTGTGTGTGTTTCGCCGATGTCGTTCATGCACGCGTTTTCGGCGAAACTATGTGTGCGACCTTGGTTCGATTTTGATCTATATAATATTAACGAGTATTTTAGGTATATATTATTTTAAGTATAAATTTTAAATTCTAATATTGTTACGTCATAATACATTTATAGGCATCTGTATGATATTATATCGAAACATTTACATTATGATACAAAAAAAAAAAAAAAATAGTAATTATAGGTATTTCATTCATATTGTCTCTATTATCTTAATTTAATATTTTAAATATTATCATCTAGTCCATGCATTAATATTTATTAAATTAATTATATCATCGAGTAACCTATATCTGCTAATTATATTAATCTTGCGTTGTCCAATTTGTATTGTTCCATCTGTTTGTCAGATATTTAATAATAATAATAAAATTTAGTGCTTAACGTAAATAAGTATCAGACTGTATTTTAATTTAATTAAACTTTTTTTTGTCCATACTCGACTTGAAAATATTTTTTTTTAGAACCGAATAAAAATAAACACTTGCAATTTCTAAAGTTAGCTGTCCAAGTTGGCAAAACTCACGCGCTTGGTGCTTTTTAAAAATAAAATATTGACCTCAGTTTTTATGGATTTCAACGATTAAGACCTTCAAGAGTACGATAAACCCATTTTAATTTCATATATATAGCGGACATGCGTCATTTAACTTTTTAGCTGCCATAAGAATAGTATTGAACTTGAAAATATTCTTGACGTACACAGTTTTTTTTATAATTTAGTTACGGTCAGAGGCTTAATCGATATTAATTTAATTGTGCATCAACGATTTTTATTGATTTGTTGTAAATACTCCGCACGTACCTAACTTCATCGTTTTTTTTTTTTAGGGCCATTTATTTTATATTTATAAATTTTATATTATACAACGTTAAGTAATATAATAAATTCATCAGAAAACCGAATGGAACCGGTTTAAAGTACATATTATTATGTACTACAACTGACCAGTACTTCCAGAGGAATTGCGGTCAGAATGTATTACTCTGTATTCTTAGTATTACATTTATTAATAGAATAACAGACCTATGCGACCATATTACAACATGTAGAATGTGGTGTGATCGATACGATAAAAACTTATTCCGTTTATATTATTTTCAGTTTATACAGAATGATTTACAAACATGCGCTCATTTCTCACCCCCATTTTTACTCAAATAATACATTTATTAAAATTCTGATTTATGGACCATAATATTTTTGAATACTTAAATTATTTTTAACAAAATTATCCGACTCACAATAATTTCCAGTAATAAAAGACAGTTTTAGTTTAAAAAAGGATACCTATTTAATTTAAATTCTTAGCTGATAATTTAGGATTTATGTTATTTTAATAATGTAGAAATACGTTTGAAACTTTATTGACCATAAAATTTCGAAACCACTGTATGTTATTTTCACTTGTAGAAGTGGTAAGATTATTATGAAAAGGATGGGGAGGTTTTTTTTACTATTGACCCGTCATAGTACCAACTACTTCCAATTTTCTATCAGAGACCACCCTTAAAGTTAAAGATTGAAGTAATTTTACTGCTCCTAATGGTGACGTTAGAGAAAAAAAAACTTACTATTGTAAAACCAATGGAGCGCTCAGAATCAATAAAACCAATGTATCATTAAAACGTTAAACCTATAAACGTATATAAAGGATTAACATTAACCTAAACTAAGATAAACGAAAATGTATAATGTCAATACGTAATTTTACGCTTCATAATCTGAGTAAATAATAAATATACGTATTTGGGTGTACCTATCGTGTTTATATTTACTTGTGGAAATAAGAACGTTGTTACCCAAAAACTGTAGTTGTATATGATTTTTAATTTCAACGGCTCACGTCGGCGGTGTAATAAAGTTATTTTACATATCACACCGTTACCATAATAATATGTAACGCTTGATATTCCGATCATATACGTGATTAGTAAGTTCTTTAATTATGTATAGATGCAATATGCATAAACAAAAATAGATATTCAAATGAGACGTATATTATTATGAAGAATATTGTATTGGCTTGGAACCTATTTTTTGTGAACTATTTATAAATTATACATTATTCATTGTACAGTATAGAAGTTATATTTTATAATATAGAACACATGCATTGTGAATTTTTCCTTATGAAATTATTAGGAATTTATATCAAGTATATAAAGTATAGCAATGCATGCACCGATGCGGCGATGATGCGCACCGATTTGTCTACAGCACTGGTAATGAAAATAATGCACTTGCAGCTGAAAATTTATCAGATATCATTACACCGTTTGATGTTAACCGCCATCTTATATACTGTGCTCATATTAAAATAGTTACAGTGGATTCCGCCTAATGTGGAACCTATATAGGCATCCGCGTAATGTGGGCAAAATGGTCCAAATTCCAATGTATACCATAATACATAGTTTTGGTTTATATGACCAACTGTGGGCAAATGAGTTTGGTCTCAACGTGTCCACATTAAGCGGATGGAGTATTATTAATTATTATGCCGTACTTTTCACGTATATATAGAAAATATAACTTACGACAGTTCTACCTATAAAAGTAATTTTTCAACGCCCTTAATGTGGTTTCCCAGGTATTGAACGCCATTTACATTACACCTATTTGAACAAATAGTTTTTTTTTTAAGGAAATGCTGTTTTCTAGCGATAACCGCGGTTACACCGAATTTGACACGTTTGTGAAGTTTTATTCGTTTTTAATTTGTTTGGGCGTTAACATTTTTTATTTATTATAAACCATTTTGAAGAAGACATTTATCACTATATCCTATATATAATATTATGTGTGTATAATAATATTATTCAATATATTATAATATTACAAGAGAACTTAAAACTATTATTAGATTTTGATTATGATGTTTTAATCATAAACCAAAATGCTGTTGGAAAGTTTTTTTTTTTGTTTTAAAAATTGTATATTGCTTAACGAATTCACTGTGTTATGTGTTTAGAGTATACAGATGTATGTACGAATTAATGTGATACAACTATAGTTTGTTAACGTTTATGCAATTACGTGTTTTAAAGACAAAGTGGTACACTTTTAACGCGGAAAAAATTGACGTATTTTTGGCTACCTCATCTTCTTTTTACTCTTTGCATTTTTCCGAGTTAAACTGGGTTGTCAGGCTTAGGTGCCTATATAGCCTATACATGATATATTTATATATTTTCCAGAGAAAACGTTGTATAAGCTGTTTAAACGACGACCGGATGACGACAATATACATCATCATAATATTGGATTGTTATGGCTGTAAAACGTACAATTGGAAACGAGGGTCAATATCGGCGCTTGAGTACATATTATTATTAAGTATTTAAAATCGCGCACGTAATAATACTACTACTAATAATAATAATAAGCGTGTAAAGCGTGCCACCAGTTGACGGGGAATTTAATATATTATTTATTATATTATATTATATTGTATTATTATATATTTTAATCATGCGCCAATCACGTGAGTTTATAAACCGAAAAACTATTATGTTTGTATTTAATGCATAATATTCTCGTATCATAATATCAGGCGCCTAAAAACTTATAACTGCGCGTGAAAAAAAGAAAAGTGTAAGATAATTTCGTTTGAAAAGTGAACGGATCGCGGGCTCGCGCGCACGGCGATATAATAATATTATATATTAGTACATACATAAAAATGTGGAGAGGACGCGACGAGAGAAGTAAAACGAAGAATATATAATAATATGTAGGTAGTAGGTATTCAAGGTCAAGATCGCGGCGGCGGCGGTTTACCAGATTAGATACGTTCGTCTGAAGTGCAAGCCGCCGCCGCGTCTTTTATGCATAGTGCATAATCGTTAAACCATTGGTCGGCGACTACAACAGCAGCAGCAGCGGCGGCGGCGGCGAAAGTTTTCGAAAAATAGGCAAATCTCTATCAACACCGAACAAGACGTGTATCTTAATTATATTCGTATACCTATTCCAATCGTAATAATTTTAATATCGTGTTTCCATAACTGTGGTGGACCCCGACCGAAACATTATGAATTAAAATGTGATAATAATGAAAGAATAAATACAAATTATAATAACGCGATGATAACGATTATATAATTATTAATTAATACTATACCATAACTATCTACCGCGGTAAATACACAAATGAGCTCGGTGCTGTAGACGTTAATCAGTCTAGTCATCATCCTTTTGCGAATAAAAACAAGAATTCACTCATAGGTGTTTAATATTTATCACGTAATATAATAATATAAGACGTAATATTATTCATAAGCATAAAAACATATGCCTACTTCGTATATATATTTATATGTATATATGATATAATGTAATATGCATAGGTTAGATTGGGTTAGGTTAGGTTAACCATATTATGTAAAATAATAATTTGCGATTATCACACATGACCTACTGGCGTATACTGAATAATATAATATAATATTATTTTATGTATATTGCACTTTTTCAACGTGCACCTAAAAATAACAATATGGGACGTAATTTAAGAATATTTTATTTTCATTTCCATATTTTATAATATGTATGATTCGAATATATACAGGGTGTATCTTATGTCATTTTACGGTTTTTTTAATGATTATGGATCGATTACATAGAATTTCGTTAAAACGTAAAAAAGCCGTGTTTCTTTATTTTTAACAAGCAATTTTTTTGTAACAATTTCAAAATTTTTAAACACGCAGATTTACCAATAGCAAAATCAACTTTATTTTTTCAAATGGAAACTACTATACTATAAAATATGCATTAATATACTTTTAATTGAAACTATTGATGTTGGTTTAATTTACAAGAGCTAAATAATTTTTTCTTAGAACTAACTTTTAAATTTTAAATTTGAATTATAAGTTCCATATATTGGTAGGTATCGCTTGCAAAGTATGAATTTAGCAGTTGAAATTCTTTAAGAATCATTTGATAATCGTGATTTAAAATAAACTATTTGCAAGATATTTTGATAAATTGTCAATCTCAATATAGGTTTGTATCTAACTTAGGCATACTTTTAATCTGAGTTAATAAAGATTTCCAATATTATTATAACAATAATTAAATACTATTTGGTATTACCTTAGTCCTTAGCCACCTAATAAAGAATCCAAATTAATGATATTGTAAGAAAAGTATGATTGTAATTTACGTAACGAAATAAAATGTAAATGTCCAAAACTAAAAAATAGGAAGAATTTCAACTCCTACTAATTCATACCTTGCATGCGGTACTTCCAATATAGGGAACCTATATGGTTTAAATTTCAAGTTTATCCCACTACGAGAATAGCACCACAAAACATTGCACTTTTTTCTTTACACAATTTTTTTAACCCCCATACATACCTAAGACATTAATGTCAACAATCGAATATCATTTACCAATTTACCATTATTACTTTAGCCACCTAATAAAGAATCCAAATGTATGATCTTGTAACTTGTATAAGAAAAGTAACTGTGAAGTAATTAATTACGATTACCTATAAAACAAATTAAAATAATTATACTGATTTTGATGATCGTATGTTAAAATAAAAATAGCGAACCATGTTTGCCAACAATTTTGTTTGTTTGTTTGTTTTTTTTTTTTTTTTCGAGGGTGTCATTAAATTACCGATTAAATTACTAAAGTGTATAAAGAGGTAGTTATAAGAAAAAATATTTAGCTCTTGTAAATTAAGCCAACATCAATAATTTCAATTAAAAGTATATTAATGCATATTTTACTAAACTTTAGAGGACCATTGTTAATAAACTAGCCAACCAAAATTGATGATATGACTATCAAAATTTTCAGAAAAAAAAGCTTTACCAGAATCCATTAAAAATATTGTAGTTGCCATTTGAAAAAATAAAGTTGATTTTGCTTTTGGTACACCTGCGTGTTTAAAAATTTAAAAATTGTTATAAGAAAATTGCTTGTTAAAAATAAAGAAACACGTCTTTTTGCATTTTAACGAAATTCTATGTCATCGATCCATAATTATTAAAAAAACCCCGCGTACAATGACATAAGATACACCCTGTATATTATGTACGTAAACCTATATCTATAATATGTTATAATATGTATGTATACTGGTTACATCACCGTTGATGGTTGATATTTATTACTGATGTAAAGACTAAACTTGACATTGAATTCTTACGAGTGTTCGTACATACTCAGACTTCACATTGTGTAGAGGTTACCTACTTAAAGCTTAGTGCAGTTCAAATGTTCAGGTTTCGTAATGTCTGAATTTGTTTCTGGGTGGTTTACACTACAAAATGGTCTCCGATAAAAATGATTTATTGTTTTAGATTAGCGGAACGATGAACGTATTGATTTTACAATGGTGTGTGTTTTACATTTTTACTTGTGTCTGTGTGTCACGATAAAGTCGAAATAATGCTTCGATTTTTAACTTCAGTATCTTTTCGGGTGGGAAAGAGAATCTAGTTGGTGTATTCATGGAATCAAAATTTAGTATTTTCTCAGTAATTTTCAAATGTGCCATGTGAAAAAAAAACAGGAATTTTTATGCAAAATAAGTTTTTTTTTAAACAAAATTGACTTTAGTTTTTGGTGTTACACTAAAATAAATTACTGCAGATACATGTCATTTTTACTGAGTGTTTAAACTAGCATTTTCTATACATCATAAAATTTTCATGATGAACTATTTATAGCTTATATAGGCATATGCAATTTTTGATTATTATTAGTTTTTTTAAAAGTTATTGTCGATAAAAAAATTTTCACTTGTCAAAAAACTTGAAAATGTAATACAAGTTGTGGATAGTGGAAATTAAAAAATAATTGAGCGTAAGCACACAACAATTTTTTATAAGCGTCTGGGTTGGTCAAAAAAATTCTACGATTAACAGTTTATATGGGTTTTATCCATAACTAAATATTCATGAATTTCATTAAATAAACACTCATTGAATTTTCCATTACTTAGGGATTAAGATTACGCACTATTGATGTAAAAAATAATAAAATTCCACAAGGAAAAAATGAATTAGTGATATTAATTATACACTATGATTAACAATGTAATCATTATCCACGATTCTGCTGTGTGGGACCAAGCTATAAATATAGCTAAATAATAAATACATTTTGTTTAAATTATTTTGAATTATATTTCATAATGATAAAATATGAAGAATGAAGATATAGGCTCCCCCATCAA
Source organism: Acyrthosiphon pisum (assembly GCF_005508785.2). Classification (NCBI taxonomy): domain Eukaryota; kingdom Metazoa; phylum Arthropoda; class Insecta; order Hemiptera; family Aphididae; genus Acyrthosiphon; species Acyrthosiphon pisum. The sequence continues at coordinate 72,190,827 of NC_042494.1, read as the reverse complement.
ATTTTGGGTACACATACTAAATTGTGGGCCCTATTCGAAAATTCCAATAAAATACAACCCGCATTGTAAGTGATACGATAGTGTCCCATACACGATTTCTACTTAATATAATATTATAATATACGTTTATTGTTTATATCATATTATACAATATTATTATTTAATATAAAATAAGTATCTACTCCTATCAAAATTTTGAAAATTACAAATTCATGTCATTAGGTCCCTAAAATGTCTCGCCCCCCCCCCACCATTGTGGAAGTTACGTACTTACTACAGAACGAATTTTTGATGAATGTTTAATTGCACTTGATGTTGATGCGTGGAAAACATATTTATCATACTATTTGAATATCAATCAATAAACTTTTAAATGATTTAAACTATAATTTGATCAACATGTTTCAGGTTCTAGAAAAATAACGATTCTATTATTGAATGATGAGCGCTTGCTCAGCTGGTGCGGTAGTGGTCAACAGGTTGGTTGTCGAAGATGAGCAACTGGACATTGCTAGCGCTGGATAACGGCAATGGTATTTATAGATGTCAAATCAAACGCGCAATCGTTCTTATCGGCAACTAGCAAATGTCGCATTTGGGCTGGTGGTACACAGTCAACAATATATAATACGCCGTCGCCATTCAGCGACAACCAGCACTACCTGCCGCAGTGTACATCAAGCGCATATCATGCGTTGGTACTACGGCCAGTGGACCACGGCCGGCCACACTGATTGCCTCAAGCCGACAAGGAGAAGAGCAACGTGGACCTTATAATATCTGCACGCAAGCAGCGGTTACCTGACAGTGTCGAAGGCCACGTGATGATGGACATCGTGGCCGTCGTCGAGGAGTTGGGAAAAACGCTAACGGCCACATAGACGTACCGTACCAGAACGGGTTTATGATCACGCAAACCATGGAGCAGATGACCGAAGCGTTCCTCTGGCCGATCAAGTTGCGACCTGAACATTTGCGTTTCGCCGGGTAGCCCGCATGTGCAGATCCGAATACATTTTTCAGGTAGCGGACGAGGGAGTGCTAATGGTGTTCGTCGTCGCTGTCGAGGCAAGATTATTTTAGCCCATATTATATAATATTAAGCATATTATTTTTAGGTAAAGGAAAGTTTAATAGGGATTTTTTAGTGGGACTTTTCCCCCCCAATAAATCCATACAAAATTACTGGCTATACTACTGAGAAAATCGTATTTAAATTTAAAGCAATAAATATACCTATTAGCATCATATTTTAATATGCCTATAGGCTATAAGCATCATACAAATGTTTTGGTATGATATCCATACTCGTGCCTATATGTATACAAAATAATTTTGAAATTTTCGAGTATACAACATAGAAAATTAAAACAAATTTATGATCCAATTCTTTGAATTATAACTATTAAGAAGTGTAGTTAATAAATAAGTGAAGTAAGTCATATTCAAAGATTCAACCATTTTTTTTAAAAATGACTACAAAAATCCATTAAAAAAATAGTAACTATTTAAAAATAAAGTTGTTTTTGCAGCTCTTTCATACAATTTTAAAATGTCTCGTTAAAAATAAAGAAACACGTCTTTTTTTGAAACTCTATATTATATAATAATATTTTCGATTCATAACAAATCATTACAAAACCACACGTGTAACGACATATAATAGAAATATCTTAAATGCGAATAGTTTTTTTTTTAAATTATTCTGTAGATAGTTTCATTTTCTTTAAGTAGGTAGTCAGTGAATTGTTGGAAGACGTGATCAGTGAAGTAAATTTTTCAAAGAAAATGTTTTGGTCAATCGTCATATTATTTTACACTGTTGTTCATTTATAGAAAATACATTTTTTATTAAGACACATCTTGCCATCTAGGGTATGAATTGTTTCGTTTTCAGAACACAATATCATCTTTTTTGTCATTTTACCTTTTTTGTAGCAATTCCATGACAATTTCATGATCAAAGTACCTATAATAGGTTCTATGACGATTTTTATGTACAATTTTAAATTGTTTATTAAACTAGATTTAAAAACTTAAAGACTTCTGTATTTCGCAGGTACCTATATGTATATTACCTATATACGAATAGTAGAACTTTGAACTTAAACATTTTATTTTAATTTGTTTTTATTTCGTTAGGTTAAAACTTAAAATAATACCAATGTGATTTTAAAAGAAAAAAATCAACCAATTGAATACTAGAAAAACCTGTTTACATCAGGGTCACAAACGAAATCCAAGCGGAAAATTTAGCCGAAAACGTACTCATTTTTATAAAGAAACATAAGGCGTTAGTTTTAGTATACTAAAACACGCACGTTGATTATGCTAATAAATGAAAACGTGTTTGATTAGAAATTAGACATGCATTATATATTTTGAATGTGTGAATACTGCTAAATTGTAATTATTAGTTGGGAATTGATTCACTCATAAATGTTTTTGGAATGCGTAATAGTATTATTTTAAAATCGAACACGAATCCTACATAATAATACATTGATACCTAAGAGAACACTCTCACTTGAGTAATTGACTGGCACACTTAAATTTGATTAGTATAATATTATGTTGTTTTTAGACTATGATAATGTACAGTCGTACCGATTTTGCTATGATGGTGTGTGTTTATTTATTTTTCTGTCTGTTACTAGGTACCTTTTGGGGCATTCAGCATTCTTTTCTGGCAGAAAAGTGCAATTATAGTTGATACTTTGATATAATATCGTTGAATTCAAATTCATAACTGTAATTAAATATTAAGATACGATTGGACAATAATATTTCATTTTCAATCGTTACCTATTCTTACAGTACAATTGTAACAGATTTTCTAATGTTCCATAATAGACCGCATTTGGCTTTAGAATTCGATGAACTTGATTTTATAACCTTGAGACAGGGTAGAGTGAAACAAATATTATTATTAAAATATACCGAAAATCGACCTTTGCCGAAACACTGCTGTTGTGGTGGTCGATGCACTTACACGCCTACGTCCGCTACGCTGCTGATATTATAGGGGAACGAACTTACCCTTTTAACGATCGAGGTGGAGCGGCATCATATAGGGGGAAAGAACTGTACAACACAGAGGGTTGCTACGAACATTACAAGGATTCGTCGTTATTTATAGTAACCATGGTTTAGAGGTTAAAAGTAATCGTATCCATCGTATTTGTGTAGCACAACACATTTTCACATACGATATTATTATTATTATTATTGTCATAACACACACTAGATCTATTCTTGGTATCTACAATAACCTGCAGCCTGGGTCTAGGTTAGTTTAAACTTCGTCTTTATAAGTATGCCAGAGGATTAAATAAAAAAAAATTAGAAAAAATAAAATAAAAAATAAATACATACAAATAAATGGTAATACATCGCGATCATCAATATGAAACAGAATATTAAGAATCGCTGTTTTATTTCTCTTTTTGTGTTCGCTATAATATATATTATTATATCCCAAGACGTGTCCTCTAAACAACAATATTTTTATACTTGCGTGCAAACATTTTCTAATTATAAATGCAGACGTTCTTCGTCGTCCCTTTATACACGTATAGTTTGATGCACAAAAGACGATGCCGACGCGTAACATGTGGTTTTCATACATTACTATATAATAAATGCTCAACGGGGTTCGTATAGTTAGTACGGAATCTTGAGCGGAAAAGTTCGTGCTTATTTTTACGAAATTGTTAGTACAGAAATTTATAAGCATTTAATATAATATGGACTTCTTGACTTTATGCATTTCTCCTGTACTCATCGGTCGGTATATCATTAGGATATTATACTATTAGGTATATTATAGTAAATCGTATTACGATTATTTCAACGGCTTTGATTTAATCGATTATAACAAACGAATAATATACGTAATATTAATATAATAGCAGTGACTATATACAGTAGGCCTGTAGGCTGTAGCATCTATGAAACAACTACCTACCGTCGAGCAAATGGAATTTTTTCTCAGCAGCGCTTTTGAACTTTTTGCCTTTTCGTTTATTCTCTTTAATTTTTTTTTTTTTACTGTGTCTTAAATGGATTCTTCTATATTTTTACTCCCCCAAATATATACTACGTTTTACGAATATTTATTCATAATCGTGTAAATAGTCTGATCATATAATGGACGAGGGATGGATGGATTATATATGTATTGCATATACCGTTGCTTATATCAAAATAATAAATACATGAAAACGAGATGCCTTTATATTATGTTAATAAATTATTATTCCATTTTAATTTGTAACCGACTTATGACCATAATAACGATATTTTTTTTTTATTAAAAATGATCTCATTTTAAGTAGGTATAATATGAGTTACAAATAATAAGTGCATTTTTATAAATAAAAAAACCGTGAAAGATGAAAATTGTACAACTTGGGTCTCGAGAATGTTGTAAATAATATCATATTGAAAGGAAAATAAGACTAATTAATAGAATAAGTATACAAAAAGAATAATATGAACCTTCTTCGAAATTTATATCTTATAATATTTTAACTTCTATAGTGTTATTTATAATGATTTTTATTCTGTTAACATAATTATAAATAAGAGTAGAAGTATATGAATCTGAGAGACTCTCAATAATTATTTTTCATAAAACTTAATTAAATAAAATATGATTTATTTACTATTATAAAGGTCTAGTAAAAATTTAATTAAAAATTTTAAACATGTACAATGAACTTGTTTTATTAAATTCAACAGATCTACTGATGTCACTGTTACGGTTGAATTTATAATTTTAGTTAAAACTAAAAAAAAATATAATTAAATTTGAATAACTGAATCATACAATTATTCTGTACAAAATATATAAGATTAAAGACATTGTAACTTGTATATAATCAATTTTGAGGCAATTGTATTTATGTACAAGTTAAAAGTGCAACTGTAAACTTTTATATTTCCTAAGTTTTAATTTATGTTTCTCATAAATTAAATGACGTATTAGTATATGGTATTTCAATTTAATGTAACCAATTTCGAAAAGCCTGACTTAATTTTACTTAAATTTTAGTTTTTTTTTAAAGTGCAAAGTTTTCATAAATTTAGAATTGGATTTATAGTTTTAATGAATAGTTTTGATTTAAAATTTTCACAATTTCTTAAAATATCTATTAATGAATTTCATAATGACTTGTTTGAGATATTAACTTTGTCTAATTCAAAGTATTTAGTAGTGCTGAAATAGACTGAACCATTTCTATCTAAATAGGTACAAAAAATGAATAATTATGTAATTTGATGATCAGCTGTACTTCACTAATTTATTTACAGTAGCTATTTGTATAATGTTTTATGTTTTATATTCATCAATTATAATAATTGAAATCCATTTTATCATTTTGATAACACCTATTTTTATATTTTCATAAATTATATTCCAAACGGAATTTTTTAAAATGTTTTCAATATGTTTATTTGTATATATCATATGACTACTTTCGTAAATAGTTCATCTATCGTTTATTGATTGTTTATTACAATTCAGGTAACGTTTCTTAAGAAAATATTAGTAACAACGGCTGTCGGCCGATAAGTACATTGTTATGGAATTTGATTTAACAGTTAAAATATTGAATCAAATTATTTTTATTATTTAAATTCAGAGTTATGAATAATGATTATAATATTATATTGGTAAATAATTGATTTTTATCTTTAATGCTACGGACTACTGATTTTTAAGATCAACGTAAACGCAAACGAATTAAATTAAGCAATCTACAAAAAATCAGTGATACAATCAGAAGCATTGTTATAACTACTATAACATTTTAGTTCTGTCTTATGAGTAGAATATTATGTAATATATATAATTTTTTAAAAATATTTTCTATATCTAGAAATAGGTATGTAGGTAGTTAAATATTTTTAAGACTTTACTTCCTTGAAAAAAAAATAAAGACTCTTGACTGTAGTGAGTCTTTGTGTGTGTCGTATTAATAATAAGTTATTATTAATAACCAAGCTGTGTATATTATGTTCTATTATATTAATATAATGTACAACGCATTAATATTTCGATTGATTGTTCATTTTCATAACTAGTAATCCTTGATATAAACCACGCATTGGTTGTTCCTTCGCCTTCGTACGACTATAATAATTTACCAAATTATTGATTTAACATAATATTATATATAAGGACAACGTTTTAACAAATGTCAAACAATGTTCCTGTCTATCCCACTCGCTCAAACAAATAACCTTTATGGAGTTTATTAATCAAAACTAAGGAAACAAACGCTGTAAATAATTATTTTAACATTGGAATATTAAAATTTGTTTAAATAATTTACATAAATTATATCACAAATCTAATAGTCATTCCGTGGCTTGGCGCGGCGTGGTGGCTGAAATCAATCACGCAACGCGGTTGAGAGTAAGTAACAACTGCTGCCATTAGATTCCGGATGGGTGACCACCCGGGTTGGAAGTGGCGAAAACCTTGTCACATATACACATTACACATGTTGCTTATCAATCATCTGAACCTTACCGTACTAAATTAGTACTAATAACCCTACCAACCTAGGCTAATGGTTACGACCTCAGTCGTCGAAGCCTAAAATATCGTCGAAAAATATCCGACAATGTAATTTTTTTTCCATTGTTTATAACATCAATTTCAATGGTTATTAGCTTAACATGAATATTGACATTGAGTTTACGTTATATTGAGTTATACATTTCGGTTTTTTTTAAATGACAAATTATGTTTTTGGTATATATATTATATATATATATATGGTAATGGACAGAACTCTTCGTACCAATATATAGATTGTCCGGGATATTGAATTAATTTCTGGCACCTGTGGAATTTAGCTAGTGGACGTTGATGTGCTTGTAAGTGGAGTTATTGCATATTGGGCATAAGGGTGGTTCCGTATTTTTCTAAGGTGTCCACTTCTTTTTTTTTTATTTAGATTCACATATATATGTATGTTTGGGCCAGGGTTTAACGAAGTGTTTTATTTCTGACAATTTATTGTTCGTGCTTTTAACGAAAAAGTAAGACTAAGTACTGTAAAGTTTTCTGCACAATATGTTTTGTTAATTTTCTTCTATTTAAAAAGCTAATGCATTTTGATTTTCGAGGTGAGAAATGAAACCAGCATTGAAGGACTGCGCTCTGAAAGTTAGTCTAGGAAGTTTTTTAATGAATGTATAATATGTTGGTGTTGTCAGAAAATATAGGTAATTGATTTATGATATAAGTGATAATATAGGATAGGTAGTTTGTTGGTTGCAGTTTTAAATAAAAAAAATGTAATCGGATGATCCTTGAGGTAATCCATTTTCTGACGCAAACGTATTCGAAGTGTGAACTTGAAAAGATTGTAGGAATTTTGTAAGAAAAATTATTACATTTCCGCGCACATTCAAATTTTATGTTAACTAATTACCGTGTAACGCCGGAAAGAGGTACAAAATATTATACGACGATAGTGTATAGGTATTTAGTAGAACAATAATTATTACAATATACATACTGCATGTCTGCATAACGTTATTATACTGCAGTATAAAATAGCCACAACTCACAATAGTGATTAAGATATTATAATATTAATTAATTTCTAAGAAATGGAGGTACAAATTAAATACAAATCATATTATAATACAAACTGTATTATTGATAATAATTATTGTTATAAATTATATTGTTTTATAAGACTTGAGCACACACATACACACACACACACACACACACACACACACACACACATGTATTAGTCATTACGCACGCAATATGCGTGTAGGGAATAAGGATCCATGCCAATATCGTGTCAGAGCTGTTATTTTTGACATCGTCGTTGTATTTCATCATCGGCGCTGCAGTTTTTCATTTTAATTTTTTCGCGTCAACCGGCATAAATATGGCATAATATTTTAGATTATAGATTTGTGCGATGACTGATGTCTGATGACGTTTTACCATGAACTAGACCTTGGACTTGGCCGCAAACTGCGATTAGAAATGCGTGTTTCCGAACCAATAAACGTTTATATTATATTTCGACAGTTGACTCAATCGATTCGTTTCCGAGTAGGCAGCACACATACTATACCTGCGTTATACTTGAACAAGAAAACAATTTCGAATTCCGATTTGACAGTATAATATATATGTGTACCTTTCGTAGTATAGTATAATATACTACAGTATAGTCAGTTGTAGTAGTATATAAACAGTAAACACTTAATATGCTACACTGAAATGAAATTCGACTTCTTTTCTGTTATTATATTTTCAGTTGCATTGATGCGAATCTATTGATTTCAGTTTCGATGAAATATTATAATATGACGGTCTGTTGAACGGCATGCACCTCACACATGCATCTAAGCTTTTTTTTTGTTTTATTATTATTTTTTTTTTTCATTAATAGAAGTTAAGTATACCAAGCACAATGGTTTACCGTTTTTATTATTTTTTCGACACGTTATATATATATATAATATACATTGTATTATAGCTGTCGTTGTGTATTAGATTATAATAATAATAATAATGTTCTGTAGCTATGGGATTCACAATGGCGTGCTGCACAAAACTGGTCTTGAAAATCGAACGCAATTGACCCCGTCTATATAAAGGGCATTGCTCGTGAAACAACGCTGTTGGCAAAAGATAAGTACAATGTCGATTGGCGTAAAAAAATATACTATTTTGGCCACGCATCGACTGTACATTATATATTATATATATATACAAGTTCCTTTCAATATTGACGGTCACGGCAATATGTCATTCACAAATTTACTATGCCCAATTATTTGCTCAACTCGACCATAGAGAAAAAATAAATTATATAAGTATACACACACACACACACACACACACACACACACACACACACACACACACACACAGATACCTTGGTTATCTACACGTGTTGTAGATAACCGTGATATTTATACATGCTAAATAGGTGTATTTTATTATCAATATCAAATAAAAGCAGTGGATTTTTTTTTTAAATTTTTATTTGTAATTAGCTGCAGTGTAGGAAGTAGCCAGCTAGTAGTTATAGCACCTGACTTTACTAAACATACACGTAACTTATAAATATTGTTATTCATAACATATTGTTTATTTTTTAATGCGTATTTTCAGAATCATAATTAAATATTTTTTTATTATAATTGAATTTGAGTTATAGATTAACAAATTTATTAGGACCGTGAGAAAAACTATGCTGAATTGAATATCGTTTAAACTGGTTCCTATGAGTTAAATATTGACCATGTCAATTTTATTGCTGATGTTTAATTATAGTTAGTTGAAAAATTATAAAAATATTTCTTATTTGTGATTTTAACAAGTATAGTACAATATAAGCTGTGCCTGTGTGCAAATAAAACATTAGTGGACTATAGTTCGTTAATTAGTTATTAATAATTATTAATTAATTATACAAGTATATTATTTTAAACGTCGGTATACGTACTACATACCTATACGATAAATACGCTGTACAGGAGGTAATTGATTTATCAGCTAATATAACTACGGTGTATGTAAATCTAAGGCTTAGATTCTAAGCACATACTATTTAACATGTGTTTTAATCAAGTTTGATCTAAAAAATTTTGATAGAACGGTTTATACTTTTTAGCTGGTATTAACTATAACTAAACGATTGTATATAACCTAACCTAACAATATAAATAACGATAGTGGGTATACATATTTAATGTATTAGACAATTATTTTAAGTAGAATAATAATATTATACTTGACAAAAGAGTACCTACCTATACACATTTCTTCCATACTTTGCCCCTTGCCAACTTCGTGGAAGGCGGTTGTTTAGGTGACAGGGGTTATTGTTAATTTTTTTGTACTCATGTCTGACCTTGATAATCATAAAAAAATATTATTTTTTTGCTCGACGGAAATCCCATGTCGTCCGGCGTTGGTATATATACAATAATAATACAACAACAAGATAAATAACGCCGTTGTATTATAAGCTATAATATATTGCCGTAACATATATTATAAGTTTACACGCTGACCTGAAGTAAAACATAAGTGTAAACTCGTCGAATGTTGAAAAAAAGTAAAAACACATAACATACTAATATTATAGACATCGGTGTGACGAATTTTTAAGAAAGCATTTTTTTTTACATTTATACAATCGCGTGGTGTTTGTTCGCATATACTCCCTCTGGGCGACTTCGTCGGTTACCCACCCATTCGTCTGCTATAATAAACGAAAATAAACGAATTTGAAAAATAAGAATATTATTAAAATTAACGTAAAAATATACACCTTATTAATACTTGTAGGATGTAGGATTAGTAAGATTAGTGCGTGATTATAAAAATTATGATTGTGCTGTAGTAATGCCATTATTCCGATGACACTGCCTTAAATTGCAGCGTCCTGTTGTCTCATAATTATTAATAAAAATTATACCTCACGAGCGTCTATTATTATCTAATAATACGAAAATATTACAATAATATTATAATAGTAGGTTAACTTAATTGTATTATCGTGTTATATTATTATCGTTTTTTTAAAACGTCACTTATATTAATATTATTGTTGCCATCGCAATTCGCATAATATTCGCATCGCAAAGGAGGGGTCCTACTGCGGCTGCACCTGCACCGAGCTCACAGAGAACGCAAAAACTGATTACGCACACACGAACACGCGGCGGCCACGGTGTAACGTAAGTTGTCCAGGGTCATTGCCAAAGCTGATTACCATTATATTAATATTATTATAACATTATGTCGGCGTATCTCTCTCTCTTTCTGGTTAATAATTGATAATTAGTATTTACGTTTTACGAGACGATAAAATAATACACAAATACTGAAATACATAATATGTATAATATGCGCGTGTGAGTGTGTGTGTGTGTGTGTGTTTCCTATATTATAGGTTTGCCTTTTACTCTTTTCTCGCCGGGTAAAAATTGCGACTCGTAACGAATACTATTTTTATTACATCCCACATCGTAAAAAATACAATATGCTTGCATTCAAATAATATTATATAAACAAATTTTTGACATTGGAATTTAAAACGATCGTTTGTCTGATATGTGTGTGTTTGTGTATTAAAATTGGTTTATTATAAAATGTAATATATATGCATTATATGCGATTACATATTTGTTTTCGATATCGGCTGATTAAGGAATAAGACTAATTAGGTACAGTATAGATATAATATTATTAATGTCGTCGTTTAGGTATACACAAAATATGGTGAAGACGTTCCAAACAATTATAAAACAATATAATAATACCTAATAGATAATGCCATTATACGACGTGTGTGTCTTATAATAATAATATAATAATAATTGCTATATTCGTTAGCAAAACGCAATTTCCGGTGACCTTGTTGGGGGCTTATATTATATGTGTATTATATAGATAATAGTATGTATATATATAATTCTCCCAAAAGGTACCCCGGCGAATCAATGACCGTACGACGTACTCTGTGTGTGTCTGTAGGTCAATTACACCAGACTAAACACACACACACGCACGCGCATATGAGTAAATACATATTATATGGACGTTTGCATGCGAACATTGCACACTGCACGTACGACCGAGTTAGGCCGTCGCCGCCGTGTATAATATACTTATATACATAGTACACATATTATTATTTATTTTCTGTTATACAATAAAAAAACATTTTCCCTTTCCCACTCTACACCGCACTTAACGTATCCTTTTTTTATTTTCATTTCCTCTCGTCATCACTGTTAAAAAATATCCGTTAGTAATATATTCTTATATTATAATATTCTTTTATATTATTATTGTTATTTGTTATGTACAGCATCGTGAAGTTCAATTTCTTTCACGAGAAACGACAAGACGAGTGATGTCTCTGGCGACGTCTATTATAATAACACTGCGACAATATAATCGTCATCGTCACAATTTATATTTTATTATTAGGTGCGATGCGACTGTACGACGAATGGTGATGAGGGGTAGAATCTTCTACGTTTCTATAATACCCCTCATCACTGCTGCGGATGTTCGATAAACGACGCAGACGTTATTTAGCTTTACCGCTGTGGGTGTAATCAGTATTTTGTACGAATGTAATTGGCTATATTATTGTATATATTATAATATTACCAGGTAGTGTAATATTATATAACATCGCGATTCGTGATCGTCATAATATTATTATTATTATTTCTCAACCGCCCCCGACGACGACGACGTAGTGCGCCTCATGAATCGTTGGTATTATATTATTATGATTATTATTTGTTACAATATTATTTACGTTTTAATTTTTTTGCCTCTAACAAAATATGCAATCCGCCGAGTGTCAATATACATAATAATATGTGTACAATATGTGGCTTATATATTACATAGATTATATAATATACTTTTTTATTCTATTATCTATAGGTACTTCTATTGCCCTTCAAAATCGTCTCGAATTAATTGTTATCGACTCGTTACATGCGTGCGTATAGGTACGTTTCATTTTAACTTTTCAATGTCACTCTAATAATATTATAATCATGTAATTATTAATATAATAAACTTCTCCTCACCCACGGGTTTACATAATTACGCTCGAGGACTGTTGAAAACCGTTAAAACCGAACGCTACACGCACGCACGCAGCCACCAGCTGCGTATATTATGTTTTTTTACTTGAGTGCAACTATACGTATGACGCTAGTGCCAAATTTCGTTTTCATCGAATGGCGTAGAAAACAACGACAACAATAATAATATCAGCTAATTAAGTATAAATAAATTTAACGCATTATTTGTCAATTTTTTTTGTTGATTTTACTAAAAAGTCTTAGACTCGTTGGTCCATTGACTGCAATATATATTGTATTATTGTATATTCTAAAAAACAATTCACTATTTATAGTATAAAAACATCTTTGTTATCGGGTATTGTTTTTCAATGTGTTCATAAAACCACATAAGTACATTACTTCTTTTTAGGTAAAACGGGACCCTATTACTAGGCTCCGCTGTCCGTCCATCCATCCGTCTGTCACCAGGCTGTATCTCATGAACCATGAAAGTTAGAAAGTTGAAACTTTCACAAATTATGTATTTCTGGTGCCGCTATAACAACAAATACTAAAAATCCCAGAATATATAATATAAGCAGTGTTGCCAACATGTTTATAGCTAATGATGGTACGGAACCCTTCGTGCGCGAGTCCGACTCGCACTTGGCCGGTTTTTTTATAGTTTTTTTTAAATATTTATGTTTAATATTTTATGCATACCGCAGTTGGTTTTCTTAATTTACCGTGAATTGGCGCCAATTTCTGTTAGAATATATTGTGAGATTAAAAACTAATTATACAACTGCGCGATCTGTATAACAAGTATAAATAATTTAATATCGTTTCAGACTATATTTCGCATTTTTAATTATTATAAATATGTAATTTTTATATTACACTACAATAAATATATTATATAATAATATGTAGTTTCAAGTGTTTATTCTTCAAATCATTACTCGTTAGCATAATTTTCTTTAATGTATTGTTGATGCATGTATGTATAATGTAGGTATATGGGTGGTCCTTATGTTTTAAATTAAATTTTTTTTAGGTAGGTTCTCAAATTCTATTTAAAATGATCTACCACAATCGTACCATATAATCGTCGGTGATTGATTTTTAAAAAGCTTTACTTATCGAGTTAAGTTTGTAATATGTTTGGCGAAAATTATATACGACACATACTAAAGTTGATATTTTGTACTTGATTTGTTTTTTTTAAATAGTACTACTGAGACCTTATAAAATCGAAAACCGATTAACTTATACAAAGATGAAAAGATAGGTGCAATCGGTGCACAGCAGATGAACCAATATGGACAAGAACAATAGAAAATCTGCCCCCGGGAAGGAACCTGAAATACGGATTTTGAAAAACTTTAAACTGGCTAAGAGTAGAAGTAGGAAGCACAAAAATGAAACTAGTGCGAGTGAAAATAGAAGAGACCACAGAATGCGAATGCGGAGCAGAACAAGATGACCAACACCTACTGCAGTGCGGTATGGCCAACACGTATTGCGAAAGAAACGACCTATTTAGGAAACTTACTAATAGGAAGTAATAAAACCTATTAATTATTGGCTCCAAAAAGGAATTTGACACAGCTGACTGACACGAAAAAGAAGAAGAAAAAGAAGAATTGTGTACTTAACAATATAATTATTAAGTATTAATAGTATTATAATTATTTAATTTTTTGTACGCAGCTTACAACTTTAGGGTGTAGTTAGCACAACCACCGAGTTTGCATGTTTATTTCACAAGGTCCCTTACAAATAATCTACATGACATTTTCACCGAACAAAATATAATTTGTATTCTATTGCTCATTTAAACCGTATGAATAAAATACCAAATTCTATTGTAATTATTTCCAAATTATGGCATTAAACTTAAAACAGTGCGAACCAACAAACTTATACAAATGAAAAGTAAAGCTACCAAAATATTTAGAAGCCGCTCTGACCTAATTTTCCACACCCAATGTAATTTTAATAAACACGGTAAAATGTATTGTACATTTGTACGTTTATATTATATCTACAAATCGTAATCTTATATTTTATGGATAACTCTCTACGCAACTTAGTTTCCTGGGTAAATACAAATTTATTTAGTAATACCTAACTTATTAATTTTTGCAAATCAATGAAAACATAAAAATTTCACTATATTGTTTCTATTTTTTTTTTATTCTCCACCTCGATAAAATTAAACCTTCACGTAGAACTCGTCTTAATAAATGTACCTATATAAAAAAAAAGAAACTCATATAATATTCACGATTTAAAATAATAATAATATAATTTAGTTAATTACGTGAACCTATATTACTATAACCATTTTTTAGTTTTTAAATTATGTTATATTACACACTTTCTGCAGTGTTGTTATTTATTTATTTATTACAGTTTGAAAAATTATAGCATTATTTTCACCTTTAACGATTTGTTAAACTCGTTTTAAAAAACATTCCATTTTTAACAGAACAATAAAGACTTATACAAGTGTATAATATTGTATAATATGTGTTTGGTTATTTTTTCATCCAGGTGCAGTTAAGTGTTTTTGTAGTTGGTAAAATGTAAATCAATTTTACTTTGACATATTTTTGTAGGTTTTCATATTATATCCATAAGTAAACAATATAATATGTTATGATATCTCGCATTCATTGTGAACTGATTTTTTTTTTCATAAATTCTTTGCAGTCGTTTGTTTTTTTGACGATATATAGCTATTATAGCTATATAGCTGTTACTCCAGAATTAATACACGTGGAAATAATGTAATAAATATTTTCAAATGTTAAATTCATATTCACATTTTAAAAGAATAATTCATATTATTAGGTACATAGGTACTACATAATAATATTATATAATATGTTACGGGAAATATATTGAATACCGAGCAATATTGGCCGGGAAATTTGAACCGTAAATTATTTTTTGTACGATATTTTTTATTAAATTTACTAGAACTAAAAATTATAGGTATTATTGATGGGGGAAAAAAGTAACATATAATTTATAATAAATCTATTAGTACCTATATTCTAAATATTTTAAAACGATGTTAATTATTATTTTTAAATTATTGTTATATATTAAGAATATTTTAAAACAATTATAACAATCATAATCATCCTATATACCTATATTTAATATTGATGGAACAATGCCATACGAAATTAAAATATAAATTATTGTTTGTACATTGTTGACTGATTTTATCAACATACCTTATAACTATGATTTTTATCAATCCGAAATGGCCATGTGTGAAAACAATAATTCTAAAATTAGAGGTAAATGTAATAATATAAGTTATAGGACTTGTTTAAAAACAGATATACTTTTCAAGTTTAAGTACCAACCTAGTAAATTATGTAAAAATATATAGTGAATAATAAGTTCCAATTAATATTCTTAATAAAATAATAAATATACGGACTTACTTATTTATTTCGTATGGCGTTATGCCATAAATATTATGAATATTATAGTTATTAATTATTATCATTATATTATAATTGTTATGAAATATTCTTAATATATATAAATTATATCTAATGATATAGGTATTTGTTTTTTTTTCCATCGATATTATATAATTAGTATTAATAATAAATGTAATAAAAAATATTGCACAAAATAAATAATTTGTATGTATTTGTGGTTCAAATTGTCCAGTAAATATTACAATGCTAACATACGTCATATATACATATAAAAAATGTAGCTCAATTTTTTTTTTTATGAAAATTGAATTGTTTAAAAAATAAACCGACACACAACACCACATCCAGCCTTTTGAGATACATATTATGTAAGATGTCACTTATTAAAATTAAATTAGTTAAGTCTTGTTATTATAATAAATAATAATATATGTATCAAAGAGTTGAGTGGTGTTAAATTCCTTTATTATGGAGTATAATATAGACAACAATACACGCTGTTTGAGAGAAAACAATTCATGTCATTCTACTATATTATTGTTTATGGATGGATCTGGATTTTGATTATGCGTATAATAATGTGTATATAATATTTTATACATCATTATTATATGTTCATCTAATAAGGAAGTGCCCAAGGTTGGAAACAATGTTTTATTTTGCATATATTATGCGGTTTAAACATACTTGCGAATCACAAGTATTTTTTTTTTTTAGGTATCATACTTAACTTTGAAAATATATTTAGTGGTCAACACATTATGTAATATTATTATTTTTAACCATGCATCGCGTTTAAATAAATAAAAATTCTCGATATGAATTATATATTTTTTTAGAATTGTTATCATTATAATAAATTAACAAACGTTATAAAGTGATGCCCGATGGTAACTAAAAAATAATTTTTTAAGTCGGTTTAATGAGTTTAATTATTAAATTATAATTATTTATTTATACGAAAAAACTTTATGATAATATAAATTGAAAAACCGTGGTAGTTTTTCTGCTTTAGGTATGTGTGTCGAGTGTGTAATATCATCATTGAGTATAGGTCACTGTAATGATGGGTATGTTAAATATATGAATTCAATGATAAACCATTGTATATGATGAAAAATGGTTCTGAGCGGATATTACGGTCTGTCAGCCTCAATCTAACCAATTTCGAAATATATTTTATTATATCATATCTATATTGCTATTAATAAATTAAATAACTAATAGTTATAATATGTCTAATATATATAAAAAAGTATGTTGAACTAATTTTTACAAAAGTAAATTTCAAATAACAATTAGGTATTATAATATAATATCACATAATAGCTGTTATTTAAATATTAAATTATAAGTCAATACCATAGAACGATGTGAATATAAGTTCATAAATACGTTTTATGAATTTTTTGAAAGATTTTTTTACTGATAAACACATTACATAATTATTAATAAATTTAAAAAAAAAAATGTAGAACATACCAGATGTATACGAAATATAAATAGCAGAAAATATTTTGAAAATTATATTATCTCATAAAATGTAAATTAAAAAATTTGGTGAAATATTTAAGTCTCTATAGTATTTATTTCTGAATTACAAAAAAAAACACAATCAATTTTGTCAAAAACTTGTTTCACGTAAAAAATACTCGTTTTTTGTTTATCCCGATTATGTTTCAAAATAATTGAGATTTTTTACTTTTAATTTCAAAACTCAATATCACCCCCAAGAGAAGATTTTTGCTCCTAAAGGTGATATTAGACACATACAGCACACAGAGAGACACACACATCATTATAAAACTAATATATTCGTCGTTTCGCTGGAAGTATGAAATCAACACGGACATCCGCGAATTATTATTAATCGCCAATAATTGGTATTTATCTTTTTGATTCATGGTTATTATTTGCATTAACATCGTCGTCCAAATCGTTAAAATCATTGTGTGGCTGCCGACTGTCGTATAATAATAAAACATATAATATAATATTGCTCTAAGATGACTAAATAATTGATGTGCACACGGATATTATAATATAATATTATATTACAGTCGGATGAAATGATCACATACGATAAAGTGTATTATTATTATAACAATAACTCAATACCCATATTATAATAATCGCCACCTCATGGTATAGTCAACAATAAATATTATATAGCAGACTTGTGTTTTTCAGCGAAGACGATCGTATATTATGTATAGTTTCCGAAGTGATTTATTACGTGATAACTTTCTTTATATATCATTATACTTGAGCGCTGTTTTAAACGGATTATGAAAGTTTCGACTACAGCGTTCTCGTAGTTTACCAAAGTAAAACGGGCGAACGTTTTTATTTTTCGGCGTTGTCGACTTCGTTCCTGAAAAAGAAAAATCTTCATATCTGGCGCATATCGAATAGAGATTTAAGCAGACTATGATTAGTGTGGTACGGTCGGTGTCCACATACAAACGACGGGAGAGAGAGAGAGAGAACGAGAGAAGCGAAGAAATAACGCGCGAACTATTTCGTATAATTTTGACATCTCGATTTTTTTATAGAGTCCTTGCGTCCGCTCGTTTCCAGGTCTCAGTGGACGCGATAATAATTACTATACTACTATAATAGCCATTATATTAAGTATTTAGTTTTTTTAGTAGGTTGGTACATATATATACATATATAATATAAAATTACTCAGTCGGGTATTCGTCGAACTAATACTATGTATATATAATATAATATTATTATGGCGGAGCGTAGGTAGTTGTGATTTTTTTCTTCGTTTTATTTTCAAAACCGAGGTCACCGCCATAATATCTGGACAAAAGGCAGATCGTTGTCCGCGTGCGTGTGAACAAGTTTTATTATTATTATTATTATTATTATATTTATTTCTTACTTTTTT
The DNA here is from genome assembly GCF_005508785.2 of Acyrthosiphon pisum. Classification (NCBI taxonomy): domain Eukaryota; kingdom Metazoa; phylum Arthropoda; class Insecta; order Hemiptera; family Aphididae; genus Acyrthosiphon; species Acyrthosiphon pisum. The sequence goes on along the minus strand of NC_042494.1, from coordinate 72,171,858 downwards.
TTTCTCTTTTTTTAAGTTAATTTATACGCAGATATTTTTTCCCTCTCGTACACACACACACACACACACACACACATACACACACGTCGATGTACGTGTGTACATAACACGAACGTTTAATTTCACGATTCGTAGGACTTCACATCGACGACAACTTACTCGCGTGGTTTTCGTAGGCTGACGAGCGCGTGTGCGCGTCCGACACAAGGTCACTGGAGGAACGAGCGCGCGGATAGAAGTACCTACATATAGTGTAGTATAATAATAATATATATATATATAATATATAATGTATGTATGTATAATACGCGCGCGAGAGTTCTGCAAGGGGCATTGCTCCTCCTGGAAGAGTCAAGGCCGAGTGTTGCCATCTGCAGCGCCAACCATGGGAGCTGAATATCGTTACGTACCCACATAATATATATATATATTTATTATATATTATATTATACACGACGCAGTCGGCGTGCCGTTCATAATATGCGCGTAAATACTAAATGAATATAAAAATATAATATTATAAAAAGCAAACGACTGTAGTGTAGTTGTTGTAATAATTTTATACCGTCCACCCACCTCGCCGAAGCGTCATCAAACACCCCACTCCCCCACCACACATATGATCATAAACGTACTATCAAGACGTGTGATCGTTTTCCACTCGATCCAATATTATATATTGAATCGTATGTGCTCATGGGTTATTACTTATTACTATTATATTATCACACAACATATTTTGCAGAGTGGAGCAGAGATATAAGACGATACGATTGGCTGAGAACTTTAAACGAATTTACGACGTACGTGATTTTACGTGTGTGAGAGTTGTTATCGAAATATTCGTTCCTATATACGTTAACCAATACCTGTTGCATTTATAATAATATTATAAAGCAACTTTCGCTCATCGAGAAAGACATTCGATCATGGATGTACATGTCTTTTGAATGCAGATTGCAGGGAAATAATTAAAATTAAAATTATATTATAATATTATTTACGCGTTCGTCAAAACAACTGATAATATCAACTAGTGTGACAAAAAAAAAATAGAAAGCGTCTTACACGAATTTCAGATCGACCCACAGCCAAAAGACATCATATTCATGTCAAAAGATAAAAGCAAGAAGCCCAATTCTTTCTTGTTCGACCACAGTTCACGGTCGATAAGTCGTCGTGCTGCGCTTTCCATCTCCCGGATCCCGATCCACAGTAATCTGACACGTTCATAATACATAATATATCACATTAACATGAAAATTATTTTCACTCGAGTTACGACCAGAAAGTGAAATTTGTATTTAGGCTTTTTATAAAATAATCAGGTTCGAATGCAAGTATGCATATTGCATTTCGAGAACTTTTGAAATATTAACATTAGTTACTCAGGGAACATGCCAAAAATTTAGCATAAGACGTTGCTATAGAGTGGAATTCCGTATAAAATTATACGCTGAACCGTTTAACTACGCTTGAAAGTTCAGTGAAAGCAACTAAGCCAATTTTACTATTTTAGATATGATAAGTTACCAATTCTCGGCAGAAACTAATGCGTGTACCATTGTCAGGTATGGTAGCGGTCTTATTTACTAACATTTTTTAATTTAATTTTTATCAAGTAAATAAACAAAGTAGGTAAGTATTATATATCACAAAATGAGACCGTAAGTGTATTACTGCAGTCGATATTTGAATATTATGACGTGTAGGTGGGTATATTACATAGACTCATCCACATAGTACATACCTGACACTATTATTATGTATTCATCTACTCCTCGCCGCTTATTCTAAGCCAATTCGACTATAGGTACGGTTTAGCGGTTATCACGACGGTTATCACGTTGTATAATAATATTTATCAATTAGTAATTACGGTACCGTTTATACTTTATACTATTGTGTTATTTCGATTTTTTTTCGCCGATATGAAGAATTAATACCAATATAATAGTATGTTTTGTTTGTCGCGTATTGTACATAACATGATATTATAATTCCAACGTTTTTGAAAAATAAAAGTTTCTTTTTGTCATTGTAGTACATGTAAGTACACCCGCATATTATATACATATTATTATACGCTCGAGCGACTATAACACATTGTGTATACTTACCTAGTATGTTTCATAGTAATTATATTATTTATCTCGAATGTGCAATGTGCATTTGTGCTACACCGACAATAATTATTGCAACTGAAAAATGCAATTTGTTATCACATTATTATACTCACAAAAATAACCGCAGGGAACATACCGCGATGTATTACAAGGGGCCACGGAATATCATCTAATCTAAAAATTTATCCAAAATCCAAAATACGGTGGTGACTTACATATTATGATTAGTTGTGCTTTTACTAAGACATTTAGAAAAGGGCACCGTGGGAAAACTTAAGTTCAAAAAGTGCACAGCCATGAGTTGAAAACTTTGCGTCCTAGAATCCGTGGTGTACATAATGGTGGGGTTCTCTGGTTTTATTTTAGCGATATTTTCTAAGTCAAAATGTACGATGAAACGTGGGTATACAGCTGTATATTCCCGTTTAGGTACCTATTAAAAATTTCAGTGACGAAAACAAAATATTCTAATTATTTTAATATTACATTTTGATATGGTTTTTAGAGAATTCTCAAAAATATTTTGGGAACCAATGACCTTTTATCTATCATATACCATATGCTCTATATGACTATATTATTACTGGATATATTACTTTATGGGTAGTTACATTAAATTGTATGCCATATCTTTGAATTTAAGTTTACGAAAATAGAAAGTGTCATCAATGTTTGAATCAATTCATTTACGTTTTTTATTGGGTTTTCATGATTTTAAGTACCTACTATAATAAATACCCATAAAATACAATCCTTGAAAGTATTAAATACTTGTATAGTTGTATCTGATAAGTCATAAATCATAATAAGGGCTGCAAGAAAATAAATATGTGGAGCGAAGTATATAAGTGTTAAAGTTAATGTTAAGCTGTTTTTTTTTGGCAGGGGGCAAAAAGGTTGAATATCTTAATATATTTACTGACCCATTTAAAATGATTGGTTTACTCTCTTGATATTTTTTCTGGGGAGAGGAAACTGCCTCCTTGTGACCCCCCTCCCCAAATTTCCGCTTGCGTACATACAATTTTACTTGCATTTTGTATTTATGTATTTCTGCGACTTTGATAATATTATGTAGAATTTTCAGTGCGGATTCAGTTCGATGTTTTCACTCAATAATTGTTACTTTGGTATAATATTTAACCGAATGATGTGAATGTGTCATAGTAACTATGTTTTAGTCTCTAAAATGATAGTTTTACCATAATATTATAATCTAACCGAAGTACCTGTTTCGGTAAGTTCTAGAGTTCTGAGTTCATTGCATCTGTATGTGTTAGTCGTGTTGGCCAGGTTCGCTTCAGTTTTGGGTTATAATTGCATGCACGTCTCAAAAACGCCTATCTGATTAAGCGGTCCACAGCCCGCTCACAATTAATTTTTCGTATACAACGATATACAATTTAATTCAAATTCAACACATTCATTACAGTGAAAACCTATTGGAAACCCACTGTACAACTCTGAGCAATACCCATGGGTACTTGCCCGTCTTTTTTTTCGTTCTAGTTTATTATTTTATAATTGCCAAATATTATATTATAGCCTATAAGTAGGTATAATCTGAATCTCAAGGCACAATTAGCATATTATTATGATAACAGAGAAAAAATAAAAAAAAAATTAATATATGATTATAATAGTAAGTGTAGTAAATATATAATTAATATATACACACCATTACACTATATACTGTTACCGTCATACTTGCACCGTCATCATATATACCGGTGGTCGTTATAAAAAGTATACTCTTAAAGAGTATTTGTGTATGTATACAATAGAGTTTTTAAAAATGAAAAATATAAAGCTTAGCAATTTATTCGTTACACGCTTTAAAGTATTCTAGTGTCCAACCAAAACACACAACGATTTCAAAGTTCAAACTTCTGTGTTATATATGGTTATACGGGGCATAGTATTTAATATACGAGTAATACTGACTATATATGGTACACATTCGTATTTGATGGAAGGACAAGCCTTAAGTGCCGATTTTTCAAATATTCCGCAATTCTTTAAAAGTTGAAAATTATATTTTCTTTTTTACTTTTTTACTAATCTACTGCCCGATACCTATATAAGAGGTGTTCAATACAGGTATCATATCAACAAAAATTATTTCATAGGAAAAACTTTCAGGTCTTGTAGAATTATCGGACTTTGATAACTATTTTTATCCGAAAGAAGAAGACTACAGGCCGCACTGAACTCCATTTTTTTTATTTTATTTCAAACTATGGTACAAATTATTATAATTATTATCATGCAAAAAAAAACTAAAAAATTGTCTTATTTTTAAAGAAATAAATTATTAAGTTTTAGATTAAAATATTGAAAAAATGAGTTCAATACTATAATATTATACCTTTTATATTAAGTCCCGTAATATGTATTTTTGTGGACAAAATTACATTGGAAGTAGGTGCTTTAAGAAAATAACTAGCACAGCCAGCTTTTCTGAATCTGATTAGATATTATATGTATAAAAATAATTTTTTTTTTTTTTTTAAAATTTAATTTACCCTAAAATAAATAAAATATATTATGGTACTGCGGAGACTGCAGGTACTTGTTCACTTCCTAACTGATGCGTGTATAGAGTTATAGACTAGACGGACAAAATAAAAAAATTGAGCAATTGATGCAAAAGTTATAACTGTAGTATTTGAATGCATTGACCTAACTCAATGGAGAGACGAAAATGTATATTCTGTACAATATGCAAAGCCATTTAATTTACAATAAAATGCTATTTTTATTGAATTGTTTATTAAACCTTCCTTTCATGTGATTGGTGGCCCGTACAAAAAAAAACCAATTTAAGTAAATACAAAAGTGTTCAATAACATTTTTATTCAATACCGATAGACTGTATTTAAAATACACAATTGGATATACATGCTAATAAAAATATTCATCACAAAAGTACGTATTTACTAGTAATCGAATGCTAAAACCTAACGAGATGCTGAGTTCAGACTTATATTATTTAACTATATATTTATATATTTTAGTTATGTTGCGAAATAGCTATTCGAAAAAAAATCGAAAAATTGTAAATACTCTGACATAACTAGATCGCAAATTGACCTAGATAATAATGAAATAAAAAAAAATCATAATGAATTATACGAAGAGTGATAAAAATATACAATTGGAATTATAAGTTCGTTTCGGATCAAATATAAAATGTAAATAGTTCGGTTCAGATCAAATTCGTTAAATTTGAAAAGATACAGTTTGACTTATAACATATTATACTGACTTCACAGTAAAATTATCAATAATATAGGTAGATTCTATATCATCACTGTCTATTATTTTTAAATGTATTAAACGTAATATTATAATTTATATAGGTATCAAATTGACAAATATTTAGGGTTAAAAGGTGTAATAATTTTTTCAAATTGTTCTAAAGAGCTAGAACACGTTTTATTTTAATGAAAAGGAACTTATTAATTTTTTTTAAATCATTAGAATAAAAAAAAATTCAAAATAACACTAATTAATAATTAGTACCTAAGTAATTATATAAAAACAATACAAAAACATGTGGGTAAGTGGATGTCGCTCTGCTGTACAGTAGGTTAGAAGTGGGTCACTGTATAATGGATGATATTAAATTTGAATTCAATGATATAATATCACTGTATAAGAAAAACGATTCTGAGCGGAGACGGTATATCAGTCTATGTATTAGACATATATATACTTATCTATGGTATTAAAAAAAAA
>NC_042494.1:72095305-72165941 GCF_005508785.2 Acyrthosiphon pisum | reverse complement strand
TAGTTATTATCAGTATTTTTTTTTTCATTCCCAAAATGAATATTTTAATTTTAATTAATATTTTAAGATGTCACACGTATGACAGTACTGTTATATATTTTTTTATTTTGTTTCACCTTTTATGTTCTAATAACTGATAAGTGATATACCAATTAACTGAAATTATTACGTACCTACTTCGAACATTTTGATCAAATTACTCAGTTTTAATCAATAATTTAAGTTAGATTACTTATTATTTACATTTCAAGAAAAAGGTTTTTTAATCTATAAAAAACTAACTTCTAACGTTTACTCTAACTTAAGTTACTATTTTCACCAAACTAACTTCTAGCTAACTAAGTTAGAAATTCGGACAGTTTCAGAAACTAACTTATATTCAAACTTAGTTAGTTTTTTTTATTAAAGTAACTTCACTTCAACTAGTTGAAAAAAATGGCCGTCTTGACAAGCTTTGTGTAATAATGTAACATTGTACCACCACACCCCCCCCCCCCGAAATTGTATTTTAGTTGCGTCACTGCAATTAATAGAAAATTAAATGATAGACGAGATGAAGAAACAAAAAAATTACACGGTAGTTTAGATAAATTTACGTTTAGAACTAGTTTATCTACTAGATATATAGCACACAATCGAAATGTTTGTAAAAGCTGATTAGCTGAAATCAAATTTGACTTAAAACATTAAACTTAAAAACGTTTACTTTAATATGTAAGTATAATAATCAAAAATACTAATATTTAGTAATAAAAATAATATGGAGTTGTTAGATGACGAGGAAGCGGTTTGTGTAGTACGATTTGTACAAAAGATAAAAAGAAAAAAGATGATACTGGGTTCATAATTTCAATTGTAAAATACCAAACGAGGGTGAGTTCCGAGTGACTATTTTTTTACTTTAAAGTTAAAAAAGGTGGGTAAGTGGATTTCGCTCTGCTGTACAGTAGGTTACAAGTGGGTCACTGTATAATGGATGGTATTAAATTTGAATTCAATGATATAATATCATTGTATAAGAAAAACGATTCTGAGCGGAGACGGTATGTTAGTCTAGGTATAAGACATAATATTATATTAGGTACCTATAATAAATTCCAAATTAATCATATCATAATATTTATTAGGTACTTATAACGCGTTATACATCAACAAAAAACCGTGGTACTATCATAGATATATAATAGTATACTTTAGAAGTTTCAAGTACCCACGAATAATATTATACAATCACAAAAAAATAACTAAAATAGTTATCCTAGGTTTTTAATATGTAATTTCGTCCAAATTTGTACTTAAAATGACTATAAAAATAAACTGTGTAAATGTATTTTTTAAATTTTTTGGTAACAGAATTAATTACTTACTTGGAATCTTGTTTTAAATTTTCAATTCTTAGATACAAAAATTTAACATTTTATAAATTTTTAACTACAAAATAATTTTTCAAATTAAAATTTGATCTTTAAATGCTTATAAAAAAAATTGTGCCTATGTATTTTTAATATTTTTCAACTGATATTGTAACAATATATCAGGAGCTTTGTATTAAATTTATACACTTTTTGGCCCAACAGATAAAACTTTATTGATATTTACAAAAAAACTAAAAAAATTTAAAACTGAAAATGTCCGTAAACAGCTCAAAAAGAGTCAAATTATTTTAAAAATTTTATCGTATATATAAAATGCTAATATAAACATTCAGTGAAATTTTCAAGTTTCTACAGTCACTCGTTTTTTAATTACAACAAAATAAGAAAATCGTTACGTAAGAAATCGAGTGAATATCAAATGTTGTAAAAATATGAATTTCAAACGCCCATAAAAATTTAATTTGAGATTCTTATAGACATTTTTTTTTTGGTAAAGGTAGAATATCCTATAAGGAATCTTATATTACATTTTAAAATCTTAACTCGAAATAATTTGCAAATTTTCGTGATTTTTCCATATTTTGTCATTTTTTGAACTTTAAATGCTTAAAAAAAAAAACTGTGAATAACGATTTTTAATATTTTTCATCTGCCTTTGAAACAATATACTAGGAGCCTTCTATTAAATTTTCAAGCTTTTTTATCCAACAAATAAAATTTTATTGATATTTTTAGAAAAAAAACTAAAAAAAAATGGAAAATAAAAATGTCCGTAAAGAGCTCAAAATACATCAAAATATTTTAACCCCAATGCACCAACGATATTCACTTTCTGATCGAACAAGATACTGAAGTTGAAAATCGTAGCATTATTTCGACTACTTATCGTGTACACAGACACAAAAAAAATAAAAAAATAAAAAAATAAAAAAACACACATCATTGTAAAATCAATACATTCATCGTTCCACTCAGAATCTAAAATGGAAAATGAAAATGTCCGTAAAGAGCTCAAAATAAATCAAAATATTTTGAAAATGTTATGGTGTATAGAAAATGCTAAGATAAACATTCAGTCAAAATTTCATGTATCTACGGTCATTTTTTTTAAAGTTACACCAAAAACCAAATTCAATTTTGTGAAAAATCGATTTTGCGTAAAAATTCCCGTTTTTCCTTAATTTTTCTTTTGTTTTTCCCGGCGCTTTTGAAAACCACTGGGAAATTTAAATTTTGACCTCCCCAATGCACCAACGATATTCACTTTCTGATCGAACAAGATACTGAAGTTGAAAATCGTAGCATTATTTCGACTACTTATCGTGTACACAGACACAAAAAAAATTAAAAATTAAAAAAATAAATAAAAATACACACATCATCGTAAAATCAATACATTCATCGTTCCACTCAGAATCTAAAAATATATAATTTATATTGAAACTTTTGAAATTAATTTACCCTACATAACTGCTACCTAATTAAAAATATTAAACTATCGTTTACTACGCAACCTATGTGGAATTTTAAAATGAATGTATGATTTATATAAATTATTCTTACCCGGTGTTGAATTTTTTAGAGATTCGTCTGGTATATAAAAAAAAGTTGGTTTCTGTATAAAAGTGATACTCACGCTTGCCCTTTTTTTCCATTGTATAATATTACAGAGAAACGTTTAGTGGCATTTTATCCAGCTGCGATGTGGTTCTGCGACCCGAAATAATATTATGATGAATGATAAAAACTGGTGTGTGCTTTTCAGTATGACTTTCATATACGCTTTAATGTATATTATGTACATCAACTTATTTTAGTTTTACATATTTTTTTAGTACAGTAAAAATGGAATGATAATAATAATAGTTTTATTTTTACTTCTTACAAATTCTTAGCATTTATATAATTTAGTATTATATATATACAAGATGATCCCGCGCTCTTCGTTGCCCGTAAAATTTGACAAATCTTAAAAAAATTGTGATTATTCAACTCTTTTTGGGTGTAAATCATTGCAGTAAGTGCAACTCAGCTACCCTGGTAGGAAATCTGTCTACGTCGGATCTTGTACAAATGTATAATAGGTAACAATATTATTATAATTTAAATCCACTAATCAACCGCCATAAAGTTAAAACTCAAAACATATAATATAGATAACGGGTACTTATATAATATTATTTATATATATGCATATATTAATTTGTTATGTACAGTGGTGACTTGCGGTCATTCATCGCGAATGCTTCATGGCAAGGAAAATTACTTACCCCTTTTCCTCATCATGTGCCCACTATCACGGTGAATGATGGATTCGAACCGTAAAATTATTAATGCTCTGATTTTTAGCACTCCTTTTATCAAAAATACTAGCAATGGTAACGTCAAATGTATATAATGTCTATACAGATGTATGTTATATGTATGCATATATATATTTATGTCATACAGTCATAGTATATTATAATAATGAACGCCTTACTCGCTATATGAGGCAGGCCAATCACCTCCTTGGCGTAACCAAATTACAAATTTATTTTTCTATTTTTACCTATAATATATCAAGGGTACCAAATGGCGGCTCGCGGGCAAATTTTATCGCAGACAAGAAAAAAAAGTATACTATTATTCGTTCTAGTGTTGTAATTTATCATTGTTGCAGTTCATTGGTTTTTACCGACGTCTGCAATCTTGATCGCCCGCAAACAATATCCAGATTCCTAATGACGTGGCCCTTCAAAAATATTAATTGATGACCCCTACAATTATGCAGTATATATATTTCATGTGTATATTTTTGAAAAATGTAAATATCAAATACTGTATTGTATTTTAATTGAGAGCTTCCGCCCGTCTTGTTACATTTAATTAAATGTTATACAAATTGCCAATTGGTATAAGCAAATTATATAGCCAATAAGTAAGTGCAACGAGTAATGATTATTATATATATATACATAATTATCACTTTGAAACTTTGGTATGAAGTGAGATATTATTTGTGGATGAGTGGTAACTATGGAGTAAGAATTATTCATGCGATTGCATATTTTTTCTGGTTGTTCTTATTGCATGCTAATGTGTATAATAAGTAAGTACAAAATGTTAAATTATACGATTTACAACAATGTTTATTCTATGAAATAATCAAAATCTGTAGTGCTTTTTTTTTTTTTTTACTTCACTTCGTTCTCGTAGTGCATATTTTGATGGCTGTTAAATATAAGGTAATTATTAATATATTTTCTGGTGAACCAGAGTAAAAATGATTTGATTCTGTATTTTGAATTTATCAAAATGTTGGTCTATAAAGCAAATCTCTACGATCAATAATCGGTAATTTAGATATACATCGTCAGACTGAAACGCACATTATTTATCTAATAATATTATTGTTAAGGATATTTTTATCCATATGAATTCAATGATTTATGACTAGGAGATAATATTTATGGAGGAAGTAAGTGGTATCCGCAGCGGAAGACGCTGTTACACTTCACCCCGCGTACCTAGTCGGTTTTAGTCCTGTATGGCTGTATTATGTAGGTATGTATCGTATATAATATAATAAGTACTATAATTGGTACAATAATTATTATACTAACGTAATAAAAGTGCGAGCAGTGTGCTCGGCTGCGCTGTATATATATAGACCGTAGACGTTGATATTTATCGGTTGGGTTCCATGACGATTTTTTACCTATTTATTTTTTTATCGTTTCGATAGAGACGGGTGGAGCGCGTTTACGTGACTTTTTGACGAAAATCGAATTACAGAGATCCGGTGGTTGTGAATTCTTCGGTTTCCCCGTCGGTTTCCGCGTATATAATATATACGTGACACGGATGACAATAATGCCTTTCTTCTCACTCCGCGAAGGTATCGACGAAAGGTTATATCCGAAATTTGACTAAATATAGAAACGTAACGTAACAGTGAACGAGGGGAGCGTGCGCGTGTAAATTGGTGACAATAAAGCGATATATATATATATGTATATATATAGACGCAAGACATAACAACGAGCCCGTCGACGAGGAGAACAAAATACATAATTCGTATAGTAAAAGCTGTCGTAAATTTCAAACACCCCGAAAATATCCTGATCCGAAAAGGTTTTTGGAAACGGAACGATATGTACTTATTAGGTATACAGGGTACATATTAGTTGTGTGTAACGTTTAATTTCAAAAATTTGCGCGTCACTTTAATATAGGTACAGTTCAACGTAAGTAAAAGTTGTTTTGCTCTCTGCGTCTTTATATTATACTCTTCTGATATTGTAGCACTTTGTTGGTTATAGTTTATTTATTATAATTTGTACGCATCATACAAATTTACACCTATATGGTGATTGTCAAAGCGGCATGTGGGTGGCCAATCGATAATATTTAATATTATATATTTCTTATTTATGTATAATATTATAATCAAATGCAAGTGAACTGCGCAGACGATTGCTTCTCTGTATGATATAATATTATTATTATTTTACGCTAAAAAATGTTAATTTAAAATATACACCAGAATCATTATACACGACCATAATATATTGCCAAACAGCATATTATTCACATGTATATAAACTTCATCAAATTATTAAGTGCAAATAAAAATCTATAGCTACAATACATTTATTATAGTACTATACACTTTTCATCTTCTGAAATATTTTTTATTGCACAATGGCTTAACAAAATCTATATACCTACATTAAATATTTTTTTTTTAAATAATCACAAATTCATTGAAAACGATTAAATTATTCATTGGGAAAATTTTTCTTCGTGTAAGGTTTTAGCATATAAATTATCTTCTGAATATTCAACATTACAACGTTGCAATACATTGCACACTCATGTGTGAATAATAATTGTATATTCGAGTTCTTGTTTAATCGAGACATGCAGTATTTCTTCTAGACAGCAATGATGGAAAATGAACTAACTCTATATACAGTAGTAGTAGTGTCATTTGTCAATTTGAATCATCGCCGACGCAAGTGATCTCAAACACGCTTTTTTCTATATGTTCGAGTAGTAAGTATTTAGTATAGGTATACCAATTACATATTTTGTTGTAACTGTGTCGTTCACTTTTATGTTCTTGAAATAGAAACCCTTATTTATTTTACACTAAGTATTTGTGTAATATTTTAATTTTTACATCATATAATACATGACTTGGATGACTTTCTGTGAAATCGAAATAGACATCAAAAAATAACCTTTGGTTAGGAAAATATTCTGCTGTGGAATATGAAATTAAAACTGTTGTTATCATACAATTAGGTAAAAAAACTTTAAAAAAATGATTAGGATAAAAATATTAAAAATGTATGTTTTTAAAAATGTAGTTTTTTAACATGAGAAATCATGTACCTACCTACGTTTTTTTTCAAAAACGTTGATACCTATTGACATAATGATTGTCTTACGTTAAAATATGGAACACCAATAGTATACTTGCGTGAACGATATACGTACAAACTATTTTATATAAAATTGGGTTTGCCGGTCGTGCGTCACGTCGGAGCCGCCGAGAGTTACCTGTGACACATGCTATTTAACGGGATGGGGATGGGTTACCCGATACCGCTGCAGTTAGTGTAAATCGGTAAAGCGGTTTTATGTGGCAGTCGGCGGTTAGGTGGGTAGATGGGCGGCGGTAAACGTCGATGTATATTCGGTATATCTTGTCGTATACCTATTTGTTTCAGATTACACCGGCGCCTCCGGGACGTGTAATTATATTAGATATGATATTGAACAAGGTAAACGACGAATGTCTGTGAGTATAACATCGTTCCACTGACGGTCGTATAACCTGCAACAGGTGACAACAATTAATAATTATTATACATTTACAAGTTACAACATAATAATATATACTGCATAATATTATTATATAGCTATAAGGACATGATATGTGTACGGGAACGCTGGCTAATATTCTCTTTAAATGGCTTCCCGGCTTCCGGTAAATTAATATATTATATATATATATGGGAAGAGGTGTGCCGTGTGCGAGAAAAACTCGTTCGACATAATATAGTAACACAAACGTTGAAAAATTGTTAAGAAAATTATTTGTGATCGTAATTTCCTAGTTTAGCCGCCGTTTACGCGATTAATCCAACAACTATAATTGACTATTATAGGTTTTATAGAGTTACGGTCGAGTCTCAATATAACTCGAACCAAGATAATTTTTTTGTTGCCCCTTAACGTGATTATAAGTTAACCTATGTAACTCAGAAAATACACAAGTACTTACTTATATTTTGTTCCCCTTGAGATTTAAGTGATCGAAACTGGACAGTGGTATAATATATATATATAAATATATGACATTATACAAGTAGGTACCTATACTCTGAATCCTCTGATACCTAATAAATATGTGCGTGACGATTTTTTTTTGTCCGTCTAATTAGACTTTCCCATGGTGCATGCGCCTATAGGGAAATTCTATTACGCGGTGATAAAATGATAAATATGATGACTTTTATTTTATTTTCTGTATTCTCGCGTTCTTTCGTACTATAAGGATGTCACACCACGCGTCAGTTAAAAAACAATTTTTTCCACGCGCTTAAAAAACGAACCGCCACGAAATTCCATCTGAAGGCCCACCAGACATACCGGCGGCGTTTAATCTTTCTAAATACAAGAAAATAGAATTTATGGTGCACGCGAACGTGTGCGTGCGTGTGTGTGTGTGTGTGTGTGTTTAGGCTCCTACGTACGCGTGCCGTGAAACATTTATATGAATATAAACACTAATGGACGAACGCGCATTGTGCTGCCATATATAATATGCACATCAAATCGAGTGCGCCGGCCATAGATTTTATTGTAATGTCGCGTGTACAGTGTACACTGTACCTATTATACGTATTTATAATAATATATATAATATTTACCGTGTGAAATGTATATATGTGTTGCTGCACCTACGACAGACACGCGCATTTACCTGCATATTATGCAGCCTGCACGTGCGTGTACATTATAGATTATAATATTCTCTAACAAACGTAGGAAAAACTCACACTTGAACCTTACAAATCGTCCGACTCGAGTAGGTCCTTTAATGCGTGTGCCTATACAAATTTCGTGTGTGTGGGATGTATATATGATATTTCGAGCCTACCAATATTATTACTAATATTATGTAGGTATAGTCTCTATAGAAATATAGGCGTAACTAGGATATAAGCATCGCCCCCCCCCCCCACGCCAAATATTCTCATAGTCCTCCCAGTTGAATATCCCACCCCCCCACCCAAAAAAAAAATGTAAGTTATCGTAACCCCTATGTCTATACTCTATATATGTAGCCGGCGCTATTGTTATATGTACCTATAGTAATTAGGTAACACCTTAATATTCACAAAATAATTTTTTTTGTTTTTTATTCATTATTTTTACAAACACCACAAATTTGGTTTACACTCGTCGTTACCTTTCAGTCGTGTGTTTTGCGTGGAATTAAAATTAATGCCAAGCAGCTACTTCAGTGAATGAAATATAGGGTTATAGATACTTGTATAGAAACATCAGTGAGAATCATTTAAAGGATTTGTTGATGTTTTATAAATTAACCCCTATTTATACTACCGAACGGGTTTGTCAAAATAAAAAATTAAAGTATATAGGAAAATTAATTTAATATTAACATATTATATCGATATATCGTTAAAATACATTATAATTTGCTACATCGAAATCATATACGTACGGGCTTTAGGCTTATATTTTATTCACACAGTGAATTATTATATAAAATATGATTTATAAGTCATAAAATCATAATACATAATATATTATATTAACTAAACGATTGGACCACAGTGGCGGATATAGGGGGGAGGCCCCCTAGGCCAGAGCCCATAGTGAAATTGCAGGTTTAATTAAACCATTTCATGTATATATACACTGTTTACAGTTTTTCACCATGATTAAAATCGTTTTGAGGAATCAACAAGGAAATGTTAGATTGTCAGAACTTGCTTTGTTGACTTTAATGTGTTAAATTCACAATAAGATAACATTAAAATATATATGTATATATGAAATTGTCAATATTTTTTTAAAAAAGAATTAAAAATGAATTTTACATAATAATTATAAAATTAAATTTCGCAATTTGTATTTGTATTTATAACCACCCAGCTCCATAATAAATGTATAGTTATGGATATGTTAGTCGCGCTATGCAGTATGCTGACTATAATTAATAAATTGGCCCATAGTGAAAATAATTTGTATATAGGTACGCCACTGTTGGACCATAATATATGACTCCTTTGTAACACCAAAACTAACATATATATACTTTTGTTGTTGTTGTTGTGGACGATCGTTTAACTGACGCAATGAACTATAACTTTCTAATGACATAATATATTATAATAATCAAAATTAATTTTCCTTAAACTTTTATGTTAAGTGTTCGTAATAACACTTAACATAATATTATAAAAACAATTTAATCTTGATTTTATACTTTAAAAAAGTCGGTATTTATTAATATAGGTACTAAACTTTTTTTTAACGTTTAGAACGAATTATCTCACTAATTTTCTGCCACAAAAGTTATTTTGTTTCTAGTTACTACAGTCCGACAAATAAAGCGTATACAGCAAATATAGCAAATATAGAGTATTAAGGTTCCGTCCAGAATTTAAAATATGAAAAAATGCTATTACAGTGTAAAACATACACACGGCTCCGACTAGTTGTGAGTTATATTACACACACACTTTATATTTATGGGAAGTATGTACAAAGATAATATTATAATATAATATTTTCAGATACCATAAAAATTGTTTTGGATTTTCCGACAGATTAGTACTTGAAGTATTCATTGGGTCATTATTGTGGCCATTGACGTAGTGAAGAAACTGGTTACAATTTACAATTAGGTACTTACCCTATTAAGTTGTTCGAAGTATTTTTTTACGAGTGTCTTACGATGTGATACTAATAATAATCATTCCTTGTACATAAACAACATTTTTAATTAACTGGATTTTTTTACCGAACACAGAAAAACAAAAATAACGATCCCCGATACAAAGGGAATGGGTGAAGGGCACGCGTCTCGCTTCGCTTATCCAGACATATCATATAATTCATAGTGTATTGTGTTATTATAACAAATTTGAAAGCAGTATTTCAAGAATATTTGCAGAAATATACATTATACGTCGTATTATTAAAGATATGGGTACGGAAACTTAAAAAGAAATCATTGAATATAATATAAAAAAAAATCCGGCTCAACTTTTATACCCTTTAATTTTTAAGTAACTGAAAAGGATGAAAAAAATATTTTACATAATATATAATATGTAAGCTTGGATCTGAGCTTATTATAAAAATGGATAGAATAGTGACAACAGCTTTAAAAATATTACTTAAGCACCTCCAAAATATACTGGATTTATCTCACATTATATATTATACATTACCTATTCAAGTACTGTTTTGTTTTTCTACATTTTGTTATTAAATATTTAAACAAACAATCCGTGAAATACGTTTTAACTAAGTGGAAAAATGTTAACATTGACCATTGTCACCATATAAATCCTGCAGGAATTGATCGTTGCATAATATTCATGTAACAGAAAGACCTGACACAAAAAAAAAAAAAAATTGAAACTAGTAAAACCTATGACAAAAATTTTGAAAATTATATCGATAATGAATAACTTAGGAAATATACTTAAGTATGTTAGGAACTTCCCAAAAATAATATTTTGAAAAATGTATTACATTTCAAATTAATTCACTGAAAAAAAAATTGATATTTTTAAAAAAATTCAAAAATAAACTACCCGGTTTAAATCACGAAAATTTGTCTAAAAAAAATGATTTACAAATTGGTTATTTTGAAAAAAAGAATATTATACTTTACTTGAATCGAAAATGTTATACATGTATATAAAAAAATGCTTAACTATTTATTAGAACAAAAGTTATTTCATTTATCAGCTGTTTCGGTTGGACCTCTCTTA
The DNA here is from genome assembly GCF_005508785.2 of Acyrthosiphon pisum. NCBI lineage: Eukaryota > Metazoa > Arthropoda > Insecta > Hemiptera > Aphididae > Acyrthosiphon > Acyrthosiphon pisum. Next base: position 72,154,534 of record NC_042494.1, on the reverse strand, counting down.
TATTATTACTATTTCAATATTTGATATATTACGATGATGTCCCAAATTAGATTTTAAAACATTTTCAGTCGGTGACGATATTTAAATTTATTGTTTCAGTTATACCAATGAACGTGCACTTTTAATGCACTCCAAAGTACAGATGTCGCGTGAGAAAGTCGGTCCTAAGACATTTCAACCAATGTGTGTAGGAGATCAATGATCGTTATATTCACTGTGCACTAGCTCTCTCTCTCTCGCTACAGAAGATGTTTTTCATTACCCGACTCGTGCACTTATGGATATGAATGCTTTTTGTATTGACTAAGCCAAAGCACAACTGTTGAACGTACATTTTCCCAAGAGATCCATGCAGACGCGGAAATTACCAGACAATCACTGAATCATTTCAAAGGATATAGACCACCCACGCCGCGTTTGTTTCTAGCTTTTTTTAATTAGTATTTATTGAGCGATAATGTATGGGTTTTATAATAATTTGTGTACGTTTTTTTGTTCAATACCATGTTTTGGAGCAGAAAAAATGCGTAAATATTAAAATTTGATAATTGTTTCTGGTAGCAAATTGAATATATTGGAGAGGTATAAAGTAGTTGTTTTTTTTTTTTTTAGTTGTATCTATAGACACTTAAATGCTTTAAAAGTTCTTAATGGAATTAAAAAAAGCTTAGTGTGAACCTAAATTCATTTTTTATAAGCGTTTGAAAATCAAATGTCGGTTTAATTGGTTATTTATACCTATACTAAAAACAACGATTTTTAATTAAACACTTAAAAGATTTAAGTTTGTGACTCAAAACGTCATATTAAATGTAGAAACTTGAAATACCTATTTTACTTAATTATTATTTTCTATACACAGCTAATTTTTTTTTAATATTTCATAAGCTATTTATATAGACATTTTACTAATTTTTTAGTTTTAATAAATATTAAAATTTTTCTTTTCAATTAAAAAGCTTAAAAATGTAATCCTAGAAATCATTTTACACAACATTGAATTAAAATTGAACATTTCTACTACAGTGATTTACTCTAAGATGAGGTACACCCGAACCTTAAAAATATAAAAGTTGAGACGCAGAGTAACATAATTCTCGGTTTTTTTTTTTTAATGCAATGATATTATGAAATGTTGGTCATGTGTTGGATGGCTTGGAAACTCACCTGTTTTAATTTCTCGTTATTTAATATTTCAAGATTGCCCTGTGAATATTTTTTACACTGTGCCTCGCCTTCCTAAACGAAATAATATTACCTATGTAAAAGTTAAATTATTAATTAATAATTTCCAGTGGCAGACAAAAAGTTATTGATGATTATTGCAGACTGTAGTGAGAGTTTAAGAGAGTATACTAAATCTCGTGCTAATACATGGTAAATTAATGTATAAATTAATAATTAATGTTAACACACTTTACGCCAATAAATTCTGCAGTTGTTGAATGGAATAGCTTAATAAAAAAAAAAATAATAATAATATATGTATCAAATAATCCTAACTGTATATTTATTATTTTTCAACATAATATGATCATAACAATTGTTTTAATATATGTATCATTTTTTGGAACAATGGTTAAATAAAATATTTTTGTCAATTGTAAATTATAATGTTATTCTTTTCAAATTCTACGGTTTGATGTTTTATATTATATCCACACAGTAGACGAATAATTAATTAATATTTAATTGGAATTGTTTTTTGTTTTTCTCATAGCATCTTCCTCGCTTTCTTTTGAGCAAACAGTTAGACGAACTCTCTGATATTTATTGCAGTAGATATGGAAAAGGTTAAATTGTTTTTTCTCGACGAGAGTTAATTTTTATTGTAATTTACACATACATTACATAGTGGCGTATAATTATTATATTATATTCTTAACTTTCCAGTGCACGCTTCACTTTTTTACTTTTGTTTTTTATGATTTATTTTTAGTCATAATACCTATATTATTTTAATTCGCATGTCTACATTATAATTATAGGTAATTATAATATTGTTAAAATGTACACTGAAGATTGAACTGCTGCAGTGTAGTTAAAGCTTTAAAAAATTGAAGCCTGTTTGGTACAATAAATTTATTTACTATGCGGCGTGCAATCAAACAATCATGATTATATGAGAGATAAAAAAACACTGTTATTAAACATTTTAAAATTATAGAATTTTATATTTCTGAGTATTGTTTAAAGTGCAGTACATTATAGGTACAATTTATAGGGAGTTATCGCGTAATAATTAACATTTTTAATAAAACTACTTCATCATCATATTATATATTACAAATTATTATGTAATATTAAACACAATGAATTTACGGACGTTATAGGTGTAAAAAAAACAAATCAATCGATTATTAATATTGTAATAATTAAACATTTATAATCTATTTCAGATTTAGTTTGAAACGTAGAAATGTATTGTTCTCCCGCGGTATACCTATCATCATTGTCCTTTGACCACGATAGCTGAACAATAAAACAAAATGATAATAACATAAAGTCACAAAACAGCGATGGGCTTATTATTCCGCCAAAACGTCAAAGTTACAACAGATTACGGAAGTAAGATTCCGGTAAAACGAGGACAGTTTTTTAAGTGTATTATTAAAACACGTGTTAGGTTTAGTGATAGGTAGATACTGACTGGGACAAAAGGACTTTTTTTTGGCAGACCGAACAGACAAACGTCTGTAGAATTACTTACATAATGCAGGACACGTTCGACTAATAATAATATCTTATATAATTTCTACAACGATTAAAAAAAAATTGATATTTTGTGAAAATATTGCTGTAAAACACCGTCCGACGATGTACTAACTAAAACAGTCGGTATAACACAATCTAATATAATATTATAGTGTTTGATCAATGATTATATTATTATTATAAATTCAATTTTATACTATACCTACCTATTAAGCAATGTAATATGGCGTCGTATTACGTGCGAGTTATATGTACTAAACATATTTTTATTTTTTACGAACATGTCGTTATACCGTAATTATTACAATATTATTTTTTATTTCAAACAAAAGTTTGTTTTGTTTACATTTTATGTTTATCAGTAGCGGTGCGTTTGTTCGTATCAATATTTGTCGTTCAACCAATAGGACATAATATTATCTATACAAAATATGTATACATCATAATGGTTGCGACTGGCGGTTACCTTTAGATCGTATACTATCGTAATAGTAGTTAACTGTACTTAGTAGATATATGAAGTATATATGGGACGATGATTATATATATATAGGTCATTGGTGTGTCAGTCGTTACCATTCCCTTATAGCTCGTTAATAAACTTATCTCGTGTTTCCGTTAAATGAGTAACAAATAACAACATGATAATATTATTATTTGTTATATATTATTGGATTTTGTGTCAGGCTTGGACGTCGCTCGCGGTTTATTTGAATAATATAATAATATAATATTATTATGTAAGTCAAATATTACTGTATATATATATGAACAAACAAATTTTTAAATTTACATCTATATACCTATTATATATCCATATCTACATTAGATATTTAGATATTAGGTACAGGATGTACATTTTATACGTCTATCCTTAAGGCCCTATATAACTTTTAACCCACTCTTTAACAACAAAGAATAACATAACGAAAAAAAGTCCATTTATTCTAGGCATACCTATAGGTACCAACGATTTTTTTTTTGATTTTTTCATATTAAATAAATAATATACTATTAATCATAACTATAATAATAATGCGTTAAATTATCAGGTCATCAAAATTAAAATTGACTTTTGTATGTTATCGTTATTTTTTTTTTAAATTCTATATTTTTATTTAATTTTGAAATTTATTGAAATGCTTACCTATTTACGATTTTTTATTAGGATATGTAAAAATAAATAAAAAAAAGGGGTATGGTAAAATCTATTTCCAATGTCATAAATTACCCTCTCAGCCACACGATGGAAGGCGCATCCAATATAATGTTATACGCCACTATACAGACCGACAACAAAATAAACAGTGTTTACGAAATCACCACTGTTGGTACAAATGTACAATAATATTATAATGTTACAAACTTCCATTCGACGCCGTCTTGGAGGACGACTATAGACGACGTTTTATCTCGCCTCATTTGTCGAAATGTACCTATATATTATAATACAGCGTATACGTTTAGTTAAAAATATTATTCGATAGGTATAGCTGCGCTTTGTTTTATTTTATCACTTCTTATCACTTTTATTTTCATCAGCTTGACGCCATCTGCGCTAGCGATATGAATATTTGATGTGTTATTATATAGGTATAGGCCGTTGTACCGACTAAGCATACATCACAAAAAGATGTGCGTAAAAAGAATCAAACGCACAATAATACGAACGCGCACCTAACGGCCGAATAACTGACAATGATATTGTTATATGTTATATATACCTACGTGTGTTGCTTGTTACTTTGTACAAAACGGCACGTCAAAACAATAATAGCTGTATAATAGGAACATTTTTTATTCACGTAATTATCGCTCGATTATAATATTAATTTGAATATCGATCCGACGTCTGCAGCTATAGGTCGGTGTGGGTGTACTGGTGGCGCACATATAATATGCTTCACTTCTTAAATTTAGATGGCTAGAAATTTGGAGCGGTGGTGGACATTTTAGAGTTTCCTTCACAAACATTTTTAGAGTTCTGCACCATTGGGATGAGCCACCGTGTTATATCCTGCTTTATATACGTCAGTAGGTAGATATCTAATATTATTATATATAGAAAAACTGGAAGACACAGTGGCCAATCCTGTATAATATAGTAAATAATATTATTTTGATTTTGGGATTTTGATTAGCCTAGTCACCGTCAAGGCGTCCATATTTTACGGTCTATTGTTCGTAGTGTATCTATACGATGATGTCGTCCTATAACAAACAAGCGCAACTGCAAAATATTGTTCGCACATATTTTGGCAGTTGTCCAGCATAATATTATAATTTAACATTAACATGACGTAGATAGCTGTATACTATAATACACACCAAATCGGCGTCAAAAACATCCGCTGTGAATGGGGGGGGGGGGGGGGTGGCGGCAGGGTTAGACCTTGCCATAGGTTATAGCCGTGTCGTACGACTTACGACGCGTTTTTGTATGTATACCGTCCGCCACACAACTCAATGTTTGAGGGTTTGAGGTTTAAACGTATTGTAAACGATTACAAGTATCAAAATAGGGATGTTAATTATGTGTTGCTTATTATACATTATAATATGTGTTGGCACTTGGCGTGTTCGTGTAAAGTACCGTTCTGAGTTTCTGACTAAACTATGTTATTAATATTATAACTTATAACTTATAGTATTGTAAAAAATAAATATTATTTGCTATATTTAAATCTGATCGTCTTATTAAATTTATGATTAATATTTATATGGTTGTGAGTGAAACGATGACGGTCTTTTTTTTCTTTCGAAATATTTTTGGACCACTTCACCGAGTAATAGTTTATCTTAAAGCTGACGTTTGTTGAATATAAACCGCTTGTAGAAACGACTGCTGCAGGTAATAACTCCGTTGACTCATATGGTTGTATTCTCTGGCGTGCAAGTGTGCATTTAAGCTGTGCAAATTGTATCATTTTGCAGCACCGTTGTGCCCGAAGCATTTTTCAATAGGAGTGGCGCACTGGGGTAACACTTCTTCTGTTCTCCAACTTGAAACGACGTTCGTGATTACCCGTCCACCATCGGTCCATTGCGGTTATAGTCAATGCCTAAAGTTCTATTCTTCGTTAATTTAAGTACAATATAATATTACATGTGTTTCGAACAAATTACATCGGAACACCGGTCATTTTGGTGAAAATACAAAGGACCTATATTGAAAATACAATTGTGTATAATTTCAAGTGGTTTTGTACAGATGGATATTTTGTAAGTGGTAAATTAAATAAGCTCGCAGCTATCGATTTTTTAGTTTCGGTGCAGCTAAAATTTAAAGAAATTATATACGCATAATATTACATTATGCTGATATACAGTGATACCTGTACAGTGCAGTGCACCCATTATAATATATTACATCGTGATGACGTTTACACAATTTTGCATATATATATATATAATACGTCACGTTGTTGTTATTGTTGTTGTTGTTGTTGTAGTTGTCGTAAAGTCTATTATAATATGTTGTACGATCATAATATAATACATGTATAAACTGTACGGTTAATATATTATGTAGGTATTATAATATGAGCATCGGAGCTGTATTTTTCGTCGATAATAATATAACCGTCGCCGTGGGCGCGTGTTATTAATGCGATTTTTTAACAAACATAATGGGTGCATTTTATATCATTTTTTACTCTACGATTTGCATTTCAAGAACGTATTTCAGCCGACTGCAACGACTTTACTGCGCACGTTATATTATTATAATATACCTAATAATTGCATGTGAATACAATAATAATAATTATCGTCGTCAACGCGGTGGTATGCGCTTCTTCTTTATTTTTTCGTTTTCTTTCACAATAGATAAAAAGGCGATTTTATGATCTAATATTATATTATTATAATGCAACCTTGGAACAGTTCTCGAATTCACGCCGTTTTCGTAGTCGAAATACACGTCCCAATCGTCACACACCGTCTGAAGGTGAAATGGAAAATAGTTTTCTCCTGTAACTTTCGACGTCGTCGTCACGCGTCGTGTAAATGATCGTAATCGTAATAATATATATCTCCCGTGTTTATATCCATTGCACACGCGTATATAATATTGTGGTACATATTATTATAATATATTGTGTTATTATATTGTAACGTTATACCATATAATACGAACGAGTTACCAGTTCACCTGCAGCGTGCAACTGTAATGCAATATTATATGTTTTAGAAATGTTATGACGAGAGTATTAATATTTTACGCCTGACATTTGGCTGTAGATACCTATAATTTACATTATGTTTTATTTATCTTTTTAATATTTTCTGAGGATGATAGCTGTATCATGAAGACCTCAAAGAGTTTCATTTATAGACATTATACCCATAATATCTAGGTACCCAAGTATAAATATTGAAAGTGCACTGTGCAGTCTATAGTCTGGGACTCGGAATTGTTTTAATTCATTACGATTTTTTCTGCGCAGTCATTTCCAAAAAGCTCGACGATAAAAATATACTGACCTGTGAAAAGTTTTTAAGCGTTGCACAAATCTTATTAACGAAACTGTGGTTTTAACGCCGAGGTTCATTCATCAGAATTGTTTAACTCCTATGATATGATTTTTATTTTTTTTGATGTTTTTATTTTTCGTTTTGAAGGTTGGGTCGCACGAGCCGGGAGCTATCTTTTGCGCGGTGATGCAAAATTCCTGTTTACCCCTTACTTGTTTGTACAATTTAATTATTTTTTATGTTCATTTTACAAACCTTAGCTGTAAATTCAGCTTAGCGAAACGCTGTATTTAATAAACTATATTGACCAAACATTCTATATACCAAGCACTATCCATCCGACCACACCCATCAGCCATTTTGTTGATAAGTATAAAATGTCTCCCTTACCCTTGTTTCTATATATATAAGTAACCTATACGACGTCGATTGTGTATTATAATACTACCTATTTATTATTGTTCAGCTATGACTCACGTTTTGAGGGAAAAAAGTACTTGGAATGCACACTATACAATTCTGTACTTTAATGATTTTTAGAACAATTTTAACCATAATTGTTTGCTTCCATCCCCACACCTCTTACTTTACTATACTTTCAACCAATATTCGTATTTTACATATTATTCGTTATATTAAATTAAAATAAACTATAGTACCAATATACATAACGCGTGAATATAAATAATAATACGATATATAATATATATATATAATTAAAAATTAAAAAACGCTGAGCCACAAAGCAATAATATATACTACCTACTCTTTAGCCACGTCTGTAGAAAAGTAAATGACCACGACCACCCTAATCATAATGACGAAAGTATATTTAAGGGGCCGCAAGTCGCAACACCAACATTTGTTTTCTCTGTTTTATGTCTTGGGCAGAATATTATTTAACAACAAAGGTATTCCGTATACTTCCGTGGTTATATATCTCTGATTCACATCAAAGGGATCTATTATACGTTTTATAAAGAAGGATATTTCATTTGCATTGGCTAGATATAGGTTTTTAATATTTTTATTTTTTAAGAAATTATAAATGGTTAAAAATAAAAGAAACCAAGTCAGATTAAAACACGTTTATATTTATTAAAAATAAAAATATTAAGAAAACGATCCTGTCAATGTGTACATTTTATTTATCTACAGTCCTGGGAGTTGTGTGTTTTTACCACCATTTAAGATTTACTAAAATAGGACATTATTTTTTTTTTTTAAACAATATTGGTCCATTGTTGCTTTAGTGGTAGATAAAATATTATTATCAAATTGTGTTAAGACATTGGAAACTATTATTATAAAAAATCACTTACGATATGAATTTAGCAAATATTTCATAATTTATAAATTGTATTACGGAACAAAAATGTTGTACAGTTTATAAAAATACAAATCTGCATACATTCGATAAATGTATGTGCTCGTTTTAAGATTGGGAATGCTAACTGCTAAGTAACTCTAGTCCCTAGGACCGTAGGTATATGCGCGCTTAAGGTGTTTGTTGTACTATTTTTTCTCTACACGTCAGCGTTAGTTATGTTAACACTTGTTTTGTTTCTATTTCGCATTTGACTCAAACAGTCAAGCCGGATTAACGACATATTATACATGTATACGGAAGCGATACTATATGTCGAAGGTAACACAAGGTTGTATTTGTTAAAATTTGGTCGTCACTCGGTCACTCGCGCAGTTTTTGGTTCTATAACCGTATTCAAATTGTAACGTTTTATTACTTACTACTTTTATATTATGAATTTATTAACAACATGTGAATTGTTCAGTTGAACACAAATCGCTTTAATTTTCAGTTATGCATGTATAGTTGCATACACTTGCATGAATACATACAAATATAATTTCAATGGCATGTACCCGTGTGACACAAATATCAGTTGATTTATTTAATTAGTTCGTATTCAGGTAGTAAACGACTACCAGTTCTGTATACGCCAAGCAATAATAATAAATTACAACTACTATTTTACAATTACAAGTTTTAAACACTGATTTGAATGCGTCTATAGTTCTATTATATCGATGTAAAAAACGAAGTAGAATTTTAAAATTAAGCCGTCACAGCTTAGATATTTATTAGTATAAAATATGCGTATAGATTATACAACTAATGAAGTGTTTATGTCATAAAATATTTTTGTTTATGTACCTTTAAATTTCAAAGGCCACGCTGTTTATAGTATAAAAACGTGGTAGGTTTATTTGTTTATTATTGTAAACATAAAGATAGATATATAGGCTAAAAAGAAACCGAAAAGGTAGGTATATCTACATCTGAGGCGGACGGCGGTATCATTATAGATTTCGGTTGAAATATATTCGCTCAAGAAGTAAAACTCGAATAATGTAAAACAAATATTATATACATCTCGAAGGACATGGGTGCGACTATAGTATGCCGTCACCGCCGTGGCGTTATTTTATAACAGAATATATTCTCCGTAGGTATACAAGTTTCACTTTTCTAGCGTAACATAGATATTAGACGTACCTGTCCATATAATCATATACAACTATGTGCACTCGGTGACACGCGTACCTTGTCGGTATAATTTCGGCTCAGTAATAATATCTTATAACCCGGTTATTTATATTATAATATTATCTGCTCTTCTGGAAGATTTATTTCTATTTTCACACACACCGAGTGTCTGTAATTTTATAAATATCAATTTGCTTGCTCACAAACGAAAGAGAAACTTATAACTATACTTAGCGTATAAGATCTACGCGTTTGGTGAAAACGATCTCGGCGGAGTTTTGGCGAAATTGCATTATCGCGTCGAAAAGTTTAGAGTCCATGCCGAAAGACCGTGCCCAATTCAAAATCGTACTGGTGGCGATTTCTCGGGTTCGCGGAAAACGAGTTCTACACGATAAAATTTTGTAAAAACGAACCCGCCCAACCATCTGTAGACGGTCTTTTTTTGGTCCATTTTTACAATATTATAATATATTATATTATTATCACAATGTCACACTTTATCGTAGGTGGGTTAGCTGCACATTTGCGTATGTTATAAGACATAGTAGTAACTGCACGCGCGGACATTCCCCTCCGCTTCACCCTTCCAACGAGTCGGCACATGCTTAAGTGTATACAAATAATATTATGCACGTGGTAAATGGTAATAGTACCTATGTCCGAGTGTGCAGCGCCGTTTATGTTATAACGGCCGAGTAACAATAATAACATAATACGTTATTGTAGTACCTATACAGTACAGTTGCATCCTGTATAACAATAATAATAATATAATACAGCGATTTTACCTACGCGTCGCGTGCATACGAATGCAACGGAAAAAAAAATCGCCGCGCGGTCATCGACGGCGAACGGCGGCATCGGTCGTGCGTACACAACCGGCGGTGCAGCGACTTGGCGGGCGAGCGCGCGAAAGGTCTTAGACCCTATCGCGCCGCCGTCACACGAGCGCGCGTTGCAGAGAGCCGGCAGATAGTTGCTGTCTTCGTCGTCGTCGTCATCCTCGCCGACTTAAGAGAGTTCAAGGACATCGGCCGCACATCGTTCGCGCCAATGGCACACACACACAATATTGTATATTTTTTTCCACCACATCACAAGTCTCGTTTCTTTTTCACCTCCCACCGACCGAGTTATTACCGCGGTATAATATTATACCGTGCGCGCGTGGGTTGCTCTTTTCGGTGTTACGTCGTCGGAGGAGGAGAAGGAGGAGGACGACCTAAGCGGCGGTGGAGGCGTAGGTATACGCGCTTTTCTTTTTCAGCCGACCTCTTTGTTCCAATGGTCCAATGACCTCCTATATTATAATATTATATATATATATATATATATATACTTGAAATTATAATGTACCACTAACTGCTGCAACTATTATATTATATACACTACACAACCGCTACCACCTATATAGTATTATATTATAAGTAATATACGACCGCCTCCTCCTCCTCCTTTTCTTGATCATCATCACCGTCCGCGATCGCGATCGCGTGCGAACGCAATTTTTCCTGTTTTGTTACACTCTGCGCGTACGTCGTATATATTATAATCTTATATTGGTGGTATATTATATAGTGGCACTAGAGTTGTTGTTGTACATAGGTATGCGTGGTGCGGTCATCTGAAGTCTGCACGGAAAATTTACCCATCCGGTACCTACCTACGTAAAACTTGGAGGACTTCAGCGACAACTTATATTCACTCATGTAGATATACGCGAAGTTCGGTCGCCTGCAGTTAGCACGGAGGATTTACTCGTCCGGTGAAAAACTTTGAGGACTCCAATACGTGCTACAACTATATCATAATATATAATATAGGAGTTTCTCTGCACAGGATTTGGGGAGAACACTTTTACACGTCAAAGTCCTGCACCAGGTTTCCCTAGAATAAATGCGTCAGGCATTAGAAAAGGTAGCTGTGATTGAAATCGAGCATCTGACTTTATTAATATATAGGTAGTAGGTACCTATAAGTATAGCAGTGGTTCACTGGTTCTCAACCATTTTGTGGTGGTAAACCAAGATATTTACCCAATCTTTCATGTGAACTTTTTGAAAACAATGTTCAATGGACGGGCTACCCACCCTCCCATGTCACCTTAATTTTTTCAATTACCATAACTAAAAGTAACTATTACTACCTACCTATTTATTTATTGTTATTATTTTTTTTACTCATATTATTTATGTTGATATCGTATAATTTGTATAACGTATTTTTGCGACCCATTAAAAGTTATTCGCAACAAATTATTCCTTTTTCTATTCTCCATATTGTTTTTCATTATAAATCGTGCAGTTCGTAACTCTCTTATCACTGGTCACCCCTGGTACACTGCATTTTGCTGCTGGGAAAGGTCTTCTTATGGCAGAGGCCGCAGAGCGCTACGAAACGCCTGTTTTTGGAGCTGCACTCGTGGCACTATATATTATTATATTCTGCGATGACCTTTGTAGACCCACGTGGTGTGTAACAAGTTTAAAGGTACGCGTTTTCGTTGTGATTTAATTCGTGTCTATTTCGCGGACGATTGTCGTTTCGTAATCGATTGGCAATATAGGTACCGACAAACAATAGGATTTTCCCGCGAGAATTAAAACGGCGATTGCCTGTACCGTCATCGTCCTAATGGTTTTTGTGTATTTCCAAAAATCTTTTGGATATATATATATAAATATAAAATATTATATTATACACGTCACTCAATATTAATACCAATGACCAATAGTGTGTGACGGTGGCTGTATTTTTGTAGAACACGCGATAAAACAAAAGCACTAGACGCCAGACGGTGAATCACTCTCTCAACTCTATATATAAGTTGTTTTCCGAAACCGACTCATCACTCCCCTCGCAGGAAAATATAAGGGGTCGCTATATAGAGCTAAACCATTATACGTTTTACGGGAATGGGGTTACCACGACGACGGCGGCGGCGGCGACGGCGACTGCGGGAAAGAAAAACTACGTGCGCGTAGGAAAATACGTAAACACGTCTAACACATTTTTCCAACCGTTATTATTTGTTTTCCCTGCTTTTAACTATACTCCTAGGCTCCTAGCTATTATACTCGTACTTGGATCGTATAGGCATATTGTTGTATTGGAATTGGAAACAACGATGTGGACTGAGTCGTCGCGAGCATATATATATATATATACGCATAGTTTCGACTAACTTGATTTTTTGGTTACTATTTTTTCGAATTAATTCACTTAAAATCTTCACATAAGTCCAATTTAAATTAATAATTTGCTCTGTGACAAATTGATTTTTTGTAATATACAATATAGCATTTATTCATTTCTCTGTTTCAGTATCTATTATTGTAATATTATTGCCGGTAAAATAAATTGTACGATTAAATATTATTGTATAGCTCGTATATTAGTCATTAGTATACCATGTATTATAATAGATTATCTTTTTAAGTATTATAATATTTTAATCGTAACAAAAATGCCATATATAGCAAAAAAACTATTTGTCAAACGAAAAAATTGTTACTAAGCAATTTTAATTTTTCTAGGTCAGACTGTATACTCTAGACTGTAGACATCTGCTATATAGACACTAAAACACCCTTACTAACTACGGGTAGACAACAAATAAAAATAACTAGCTAAGATAAATGAAAAACTGAAAGTATATTATTAATTTAGCTATTAAGAATATAGTAAACTACCTATAAATTATTTTAATCGTAATTTATTATAACAGTCATTATTGAAAGATTAACAAATATAAAATCTAATTAATTTACCATTTGCAGTTTTTATCATTATAAATGTACAAAAGACATTCAAAATATTGTAATTGCCTCTTAATAAATCATTAGCCTGGATCATGACCCACTTGACCTAATTCATAATATTCTACCTTTCTGAGAATAAACATATTAAACTCACATAAATTTTGAATCGCACTGTATGTCTGTATATTATTTCCCTTGCTCATTTCCACTTGCAGGAGAAGTGGAGTCTTCCGCTCGAGTTCATTCATCTTTTAGTGTATGACGCAGCAGTGTTACCATCGATCGTCCTCGGGCAACGGACTCAATTTTTTTTCTTTTACATTTTTAGACCGGTTTTGGAAAATTCATACTTGTAACTAATTTTTTTTTAGTTTTCCCCAACTGTTTAATATGTGGCAATACGCCAAGCTTACCTCCGGATTCTGAAATTAAGTTTGACCGATACGAGTTGACTTCAACTAACTGGACATCGGTTTAAAAACAACTTTACAACATAACTTTTATAATATAGGTATTTAGGTATATCTATCTATAATAAGTATACTTAGGTATATACTATAATATAGGTTTCTCATCTCAAAATTTAAAAAAAAATTAGGATATAAAAAATAAATTTTACATGTGACTTAAAAATGTACTCCTTTCTTCTTCTTTATAACAAATCTAGTATTTTAAACATGTATTATGTACATCAATAAGTTTTAGTTAAATATAAGCACTAAAATAAACCTACGGTTTCTATAAATTTATATACTATTTTAAATATTCTATTTTATTGTAATAATATGTCTGGTTAAAAAAAAATATTCAGGACTCGTCTGTTGTGAATATATTACAGTAATTTTTAACAGAGAAACAAATTGCCATTTAATTTGAGGTTAGTGTTCTGACCCGTTCGAATAATTATCGTATAAGATCCAAATTGAATTGAACTTCATTAAGTCTAACCCTTATAGGTGGTCTGATAAAGTAATAATATATTTTCCATAAAGTCCATTCAATATCGTTAACGAGCTGAATGGTAGTTGTTTTCTGTATTCTTAATCAGAGCCCTAGTGAGTTTATTATTTATTGGTCAAAGTATAAAAAGTAGGCACTGCATATTTTTATTTCATAAATATGTATCGACGTAGTATTTTATCATAGGCAAATAAATTATTAGTATCAAATAGTGCATTAAAGGATTTGCATTTTTTTTGCGCATGCTTTATAGTTTTTATTGTTTATAAAGATATTCGTTTTATTAACAAATGTAAATTCGATTGTTTTTAAAGTTTTGAACAAATCGATAATTTTTTGGTGAAAATGCAAATATTGAATTTTTTAACACATTGGTTTATTATATTTTAATCATTTTGGATAAATCCACAATGCACTTTTTTATTAGGTATTCATTATGTTGTATCTCTAATAATTGCAATGGATGGTTTTAATTAATAATTGTATATATTTTGAAATAATTATAATATCAATAATAAACGACGTATATTATTTTAACAATTACGAATTGCGATTTATTGTTTGCAGTCAATTGAATCGTATTCAATAGTTATAACTTGTACTTGATTATTTAAACATATCGCAGTGAAACGGATCAATAATTGTTAACATAATGTTGATAACGTTGAACTTGGATTACATCAATATAGTTGAGACGTGACTATCAAATACGATCAATGTACAATTTCAAAGGTATATGTTTACATTAGGTCCATTTGGTAGGAATATATAATTTATCCTTTCGCTCTTCCGGAAATCGTAAGTTATTTTGGTACATGTTGGCTGCACACCAGCATGAGCTGCAGTAGCAACACTCCCTTACACTCGAAACGAAACTCGGGTCAATCCAGAGGACGGTTAGAGAACGATAAAAAACTATTACACGGTACACAGTTTCCAGGCTATAAATAAAAATCTACTGAATCATTAATTCGAGTTTGAGACCATTATCTCAAGTTTATTTCGAGAAAGTCCTGACGTGAAGGTCATCTTCAATTCCAAATACTCTAATAAATGTCATTTAGCCTTTCTTCGTCCAACAATTATTCATGTATCATCGCGTGTTAACTAAAATTAAAAAACACGCGAGTTCCTTTTTTTTACGAAAAAAACAATGTATGTGTATATTATTTTACTGCAAACTTTATCAACACAGCAACGTGATGAATGTGTAATTTTTATAGACTTTCCGGGATATTATATCAATTTTTATTCTGTTTTATTGATGTAATCAATAATAATTCTTTATTACCTACGGTGGTATTTAATGTTTTAATATTCATAAATATGTAATGTCGTGTGAGGTTTCAATGCTCCATAATTCATAAATAAAGATAAATGGGTTGCAGTTAACTTAAAACTTAGGTTGCAATCTTTCTTCGATGTTATTATACCCTAAACAGATTTTAGATGTCTATTAGGTATTGCATCATCAGTAACACAGATTGTTGTTGTTTATCAAAACCTCTTCTATAGAATGAAAAGTAACAACACCAATCTCGTTACGTAAGTGCAGTAAACAATATTATTGACAAATTGTCTTTCATTTAAATTTCCATTTTGAGTTTACTGAACTCAGTAAAAAAGTATCAGAACAAAAAAGTCAATAATATCAATCATATCCTGAAATACTTTTTATTTAAATTAAATGTTTGTATTTTGCTAAAATAATATTATGTACCTACATTATGATATTCACCTATATTAATTATATAACCATTACATTTTATATATATACAAAACAAACATTTTGGATCTACTGATATATATTAAATTTTTCATTGATGATCTTGTAGGCTTTATATTTTTATAAAGATACTATATCTGTGGTATAGTAACTATATTAATACCTATATGGCTATGTCCTATATACATTATTATTTGAAGTTCATTGATTAATTGTGAACTTTTGTATATAATATAATCCCAATGACATAAATTTACATAAATTGTTTATATCTCATAGAAAACATGGTTATTAGAGGTACCTAAAGAATACGGTATAAACTGTAAATTAACAGAAAACGTCAATATAGTTGGGTTATGCAAATATGTTTATACCGGATGTGTGTAACATACGATTTTTAACATTGAACTTTCTGCTAATTATCTAAAAAAAAGTATTCTCTATACGGGGTTTACTTCAGTCAAGGTCCCATATAATATATAATTTAAAATAATATTATAAACTCTTCTGTATACAGTCTTACGTCTTGCACTTGACATTCATCTGTATTTGCGTATAATATCATAACAATATATTATAACTAAGTAACTAACTAGTCATTATATATTGTACTTCCGAGGTAGGTACATAGCCCGCGCTTAGGTATATACAAATATTTGGTCAAAAAGTAATAAACAGAAATATTACGCAGTAAACACGTGTTTCATTGATTATTTCCTAATTTTTTTTTATGAATTCTGGTTTAATAGATACTTACTACAATTATATAACTATTCATGATTTTCAAATATTCATTACAGCACGCGCTCAATAATGAATTACTCAATATACTGGGTGATTTTTTTCACACTGTGAAATTCACACATATTTTCAATCATCATCTCGAAAAGTATGTAGGTACTGATAAAGTGTTTTAGAAAATATTTTATTTTAAGTCATTGCAAAACAAGATTTTAAGAATAATTTTTTTGATATTTACGTAGTCTTAATTTTCAAATATTTACTGTGTAGAAAACATTTTTATGTATAAAAACCAATGGATTGGATCATGCGGAAAGGTGACATTTTAACTAAGTACAAAATTCAATTTCTATATATGGAAATTGTCAGAAAAATATTAGGTTTCTGATGAAAAAAATAAAAAATGTAAGCTGCCATTGAAAAACATAAGAAATATTGTGTTTTTTAATCAAAAATTCTCTTTGGAATGACTTGGATTATGTAAATTAATATTTTCAAAAATGTTTATATATTTTTAAACAATAAGTGCTTGCTGTTAAAATAATCACACTGTATACATTATATACGTACTAGTATAACCCTGTATTACATGAAAACGATATAGTGTACTAATATCATACTCCGTTCGTATATAGCTAAAAATATTTTTGCGTGTTTTTGAATAATAATATATATTCAAGGTCAATTATTACCATGTTTTACTCTGGAATAAAGCCAAACTAAAATAATAATAATAATGTTTCTTCTATTGTTGCTCACAAATAGACGATTGCAACTTTAAATAAAACACTCCGTAGTATACATAGATTATAACACTTATGTCATTTCAGTATAAAAAAAATCACATTTTCCATATAGCCTGCAGTTTTGAACTTATTATTAGAATTCATTAATAATTATTAAGCTTAGAAATATACAGCTTTAAAAAACACACGAATGTATGCGGAAGTATCCGCTAAAAAATATAACAAACATGCAAAGAAAAAAATTGACGAATAATAATTATTCAAATGCTTATTTTAAATTTATTCGTATTATTTATCATTTGATAATAACAAAACAATAGGACATGAACCCGTATAAAGTTTAAAATAAAATAAAAATAAATATACTCAATAGTATAAAGATTGACATGTCATTGGCTCCCTGGCCGTGATAGGAGTGCCGAGTATTTAGGGAAGCACATAATGCTTTTGTAACCTTACATTTTTTTGATCAACGTTGTTTAATTTAATTGGCTAAAACGTTTGATAATGCGTTAATTTTCTCATATTATATAAGAAAAACCTCAAAATATTCAAAAATTACGATTTTGACTATCTAATCCCAAATAAGATTTCTTAAAAGTCATTAGTCTATTTATTATAAATAGATTAAAATATTTGTATGATTAATACGTGTTTTCTATAGGTATACCTATATTTATATTCTATAATGAATTTTATGAGAAATTAATATAATATCTCAAATCATATTTTTGATGGACGTATTTACTAAATTTAACGATTCAAGCAGTTATCGAGACGTACGTGGGATCGTTTTATTTGGATATAAGATTAAATTTGATAGTTGTAATATATATTTTATAGTCTTTAATAAAATATGTATGTACTATATACTTACCCACGAGTATTGTCTTAAATACAACTATAGCAGTAGGTACCTATAATTTTATTCTTTTCAAGAACGCTTGAGTCTCCTAGTAATTTGATGTTTTGCGAATTGTGTTTTTTGTGCATAAACAATTATCATAATAGTATTATGTGTTTGACGCTGAATATTTGTCATAAACAACTAGATTAACCATAGACCATGATCGTATGAAATAAATAAAGTAAATAATTTACAATTTACAATTTCAATTATTGAAAACGATCAATCGTTTGCGTCTTATATATTTTAATTTTCGCAATCTTTAAGTGTAATGTTTTGTAATCATTTACTTCCATTTTGTTGTAATAATTTATCTAGCCTTTTTTTACATTATTTTTGACATCATTTTGGATCATATCGATAACATAAGCTCGGTCGATTCCAAGAATGATGCCAGTTTCATGTTTAATGCATTTCTTTCAGTTATGAGATTCTGTCCTAGTTATAATACTATACACGTGTATCATCGATTCGATTTCTATGAATGTACGAATGGAAATTCAAATATAATAGAATACAGTATGTTTCAATATTGTTTACCAAGTATTCATATTACTTATATAACCACTCAGTACTTTTATTTTAAATTTAATATTTAACTATATATTTCGAATACACGATTGTTGGTACACCGACCTAAAAATAAATTGAACATTAAAATAGCACATAATATAACAATAGTGATACTTTTTAAGGGGTTTAGTATAGGCAATTTTAATGGCAAATAAAAAAATTGAGAAGTTATATAAAGATGTTACATTGTTACATTTACAAGTAATTCCACGTCAGTATCAATTATATTTGTTGTATAACCATGTCGTTTGTCCTGAAACATGTTTTTTTTTTATTTCCATTGATAAAAACGTTATATTTTGTCAGAAAATAAAACTTTATCTGTGTTTTAGTCTGAGATTTGTCTTTTTTGTGTGTTTAAATTTCCGTAGAACTGATATATATAAAAAATGAAAATGAAAATGTCTTCAGTTGCTGATAGAAAAGCGAACCTAGAGATAAAATCAAAGTCCCTGACAAAACATGGATGGCCATAATAAGAGCATATTATTATTATCTTTCTAATAATAATACAATAAATTATTATATTATGTTTTATTCTATCTATATATGAATCACTACGACGGTCATTTACTTTAACCGTGGTTTCAACCAATGAAATATTGATTAAAGTAGGTTATTGATTAGTTAATTACCCGATTATTATGAGAATATTATAAGATATTATAGTTAGATAGACAGCTGTAATTTATCTTTGAACAAACAATCTTTAGTGTACTTTTTTAACATAAGAGCTCGTATCATAGCGTATAAACCTCAATAAGTAAATATGTATTCGTCATTGACTTTTAAATTCCGGTAATGAGTAATGACAATGATTACTTATCACTTATCAGTAATAAATATCTTTATAATCCACCTGAAGAAGTTAGTCATTGATAAACTATTAAATATGTTTATTTATGAATATATATTGACTTTGTGTCTGTACAATTTATAGACATTTGTTGTTCTAATATCACGCAATGTGTTATTGACACTTGTAATATTATATTATTTCTTACGGTCGTTTAATCAAAGTTATAAGTTTATAATATTGATATAACTGATTTAAGGTTTAAGTATTAGATTATTTATGAACAATAATAATATAACTATTTGAATTATGTATATTTTAT
This sequence comes from Acyrthosiphon pisum, assembly GCF_005508785.2. Lineage (NCBI taxonomy): Eukaryota > Metazoa > Arthropoda > Insecta > Hemiptera > Aphididae > Acyrthosiphon > Acyrthosiphon pisum. Next base: position 72,134,299 of record NC_042494.1, on the reverse strand, counting down.
GCACTGTTATTGCATTAATGTAGTAATATTATTAATATTATAGATTTTATATATCATAAAACTACTTAAAAACTACGTTTAACTGTTTTGATATTTAGTTATAAATAATACAGGGTTTTTCAGTTACTCGTGTTTTACTTTGATGGTAGTTGAAGTAGTGCTCATATTCCAGCCAAGACAATCAAAAATAATAAGCTAAAAAGATGTATCCAAAGGCTGAAAGAATCTAATTTTTATACTACACAATATTATTTACTATAATATATTAATATAATATGTATTTCATTATTAATTTATTTTTACTTCTTGCAAAGTAGTAGTATAATTTTATCATTTTAAATTATAAACATGGTTGTATAGCTACATATTTATCTATAGATAGGATTACCTACATTGTTCTCTACTAAAAGTCAAAAAGTACATTAAGTTTTCTATTTTTTAACTAAGCCCGCTTATACGTCTCTACCACACGGGTAATTTTGCGGAATTAAAATATATAAGCTCCCAAAAACTTCCACCATACAACATACGTTTAACAGTAGGTAGTGTCATTCAATAGTGTGCATTTAATTTTTCTCCAATAATGGTATTATATATTTTTTGCTACATATATTATATAATTTGGAACACGGAAACGGTAGCAACCAGCATAAGTATCGTTGAATTTGTTATTCCGTTTTATTTTGTTTCATCAAAATACGTACCACTTGGGTAACCTAATCGTTCGGTCTTTCCGCTTTCGTTTGTATAGGTGGATGCCGCGCACGCACAAAATTCAGTTTTCACAGAGGTCACATCGATTCATAAAAATTCGTGCGTAAACCATGCTGCAGCTGCAGTGTGTCGATAACTGCAGCAGCCGTCGTAAACGGTCGTTGCACACGTCATAATAATGCAGTAAATAAGCGCATTCACTGAAATCGCACCGGCCAAGTCTCATATATTATGTATATTGTATATAATATTATTATATTGCACTTTCCCTCTCGTCCGGGTGGTCACCACGATATTTCGTAACACGTTTTCGACGCGACACACCACATATCCCACCACACGTTGCTATAGTATTACGCTATACTATTATTGGACATCGGAAATTTACAATATTATATTCAGTGCACGGACGCGTGCCTATTATTAACTGTTATCGTATCGTGATGTATGTAATGAGTAATTAAAATTTGTTAAAATCTTTGGACGGATCGTCATCTAAATTATGATGTTCTCGCTCGTGAGAATAATCGGAATTTCACAATAACGCATTGAGATTTATAGTTGTCGCTTGAAACAATAATATACCTACCTATTATAGTATTATACTGACAGATTGTTCTTATTCGGGTATCCACGACCCACGCATTTATAACGTATTCGTCGGTCTTACTGCTGCAACAATTAACATATACCTTTTTGAACTTGGACATTTTACCGAGCTGTGGGCAAATAGATGGTTTGATGGAAATAATATAAAATTTGCATTAAAATTATCTGGAGGATCAGAGTGACAGCTGACGTTGTGTTCTCTATTCGTCACTATAAAAAATCGGGAAAACGAAAGTTGAAGGATGTAAGTACTAATAATTAATTTTAACAACTAATAATCATCATAAGTATAATATTATTATGTACGAACGAACTGAGTTATGTTATAGTTGAAGGAAGTGGAAGAAACCGAGACGACGGACATGGTTGTCTATGGCGTGACTATTGTTCTGTGCTATGAGTATACGTACTCCGGGTAGTAGCGTCCCTTTCGATAAAACCTATTGGTAATCGATTTATAGACGTTTTTTGGGTACTTTTTTTTCTTCGCAATATTATCCAATGCGTTAATTATATCTGTATGATTTGAAAATTTACATTTAAAAAGCTCGTAATATGATATTATTATGTATTATGAGGATAATATTATACGCACTAACACACAAATTGTAAACTCGTCGTATTGGACCTATTGTATTAGATTTTATAATTATATAATGTATTCAACGATAATAACGAAATGTAGGTAGGTACTATAATTCGGGCACAAAGACCCGTGTAAAAAATTTTGGTTCAGTGACTTTATAAAGACGCCATCACGGCGACGTCCATTGCGCTCTGCAATTTTTAAACGTTTTTTTTTTTTTTGTGTATGTTGAAGGACGCGCTTAGGCACTGCGTCTGCTTCGGAGCGTGGTTGGGGGGGAGGGGGGTGAACTCGGTTCGGTGGATCACACGGACACAATGGACGGGTGAACAAAATTAAACGACCTGCGCGGTCAGCCTGCGTGTAAATATTACGTATAGAGCAAAATGTGGTTTTGCGTGTGCGACGCGTCTGTCCGCTGGTCTCTGCCCCAGTGTATTTCGCACAACCCAAATCCATTATAACAATATAATATTATTATATGAAAGACCCATAACATATTGTGTACCTACGCACTATATATGTATATAGGGGAACCATGAATATTATTATACTATACAACATATATTACAACGCCATATAGAATTGCACATAATATACAGGTCGCGTGGGTATAGGAAAAAAGAGGAAGAGACGAAAAACGAGAGTTCTCTCGAATATTATATTATATTATGCGTATATAATATATGTGTACAGGTTATATATGCTTAAAATATTATATATATATATGTACTGGTTGGCCCTCCTCTTCCGGAGCGGCAGCTGCAAACCGCGATGACCTTCGCAGTGCTTATGTACATATAATATATAATATACTACACATAGATTCACTTTTGTACACGTCGTATGGTGTACACACAATATATGCATACCTACAATATATTATATACATATTATTATATTATACATTTTTTTATTCTTATTATTACTATTAGGAATCCTTAGGGTTGGCGGGATAGGCGGCGGTGGCGGTCCCATTATTATTATTATGATTATTATCCTCGTTGTATGTCTCAAGGTCTTTCGCTCATTACGACTATATGCTCCTGCTCGTAAACTGCTGCGGACGCGACACCACGTAACCCTATCGCATTATAGTCGTTTAAAACCGTCGACGTCGCATATACATAACGCACTTTTTACTATCGTAAGTCACAATTAAAACATCGTGTATTGAATCGAATAATACAGAGCGGTGTATATAATATAATCGTATTATACATAATATATTGTAGTAGGTCAAACCTGACGTATATTATTATGTGTACCTACCTACCGCAACAACTTTCCGTGCGTTTTGCTTTCCTAACCTAATCCCAGGGGCCGTTGAACAGTTTTTTTTTACGGGTTACCGTTTAAGTTTCCGAGTGACCATGACTGAGAATTATAAAAGTTTAAAAAAAACAAATTCCGACCGTAGACTATTATGCACGGGACCCTCGTAAACACATTACACAGAAGCAGTAGCATTTATAGTACTATACTATAGTCTATATGTATAGAAATTGCGTGTACTTGACACGTATAGATACATGGCAACGACCACACGGACACAAGTTTTTCAAAGTTTGTGCAAACTTCTCCACGCAGTACGCACGACCGTCTCGTACTGTTATTATTATCATTACTATTATATCTGCCCGTCACACAATATCATAATGCATATGTAGGTATAGGTATGCTTCTGCAGAGCTGTTTGAGGGTTCGATTTTGCTGCGTGTATGAAATTATACTGATAAAATAACAAATAAGCATCATGAGGTATACCTACCCTTTGTAATTCTCACAGATCAGATTATAGTTATTTTTTTTTTAATTATTATTATTATCATTTAGATTTTAGAATATTGTAATTTTTTGTTCATCCTAACTGTGATGTTTTTCCCGATGAATATTAATAACATAATAATCTATAACTATATTATAAGCACTATCAATTATCATAACTAACTATTTTAATATTTGATTCGACGACGTTTCCAGTGATAGTGAAATATTTATACTTTATAGAAGTGAATTACATTTTTTGAAAACTGTAATGTCACTAGGTAGCCATTTTTTCACTAATGTGTGCTAATGTTTAAGGATTAGAATTCAGAACAAATTGTGGTATACTCGAAATGTATCTATATCATGTACTAATTACTAATGTGTATACGATGATGTATCATTACAATGCATTATGCTCGTAATTATTATACAAGCTATGGTATTATACAAGCTAATACTACATAGTATTGTAAGATAAGGTTTAAAATTTAAATATTTAATCTACTACAGCACGACTTTATAGTATTGTTTGCTCTAATAATATTTTAGTGGATGGTAAACCTTGAATAATAATTGATTAGTGTAGGTTTAAATTAAATGCACTATTATATATTATGTATTAAATAAAAATAAACCAATAATACAGTTGTAGTCGGTAGACATAAGGTAGGTAACTCATAATAACTTACACGTGTTATGCCTATCAATTTGATTTGATACACGTGCGTATCTATATTATAATATTATTATGTATAATATGCAATTGCAAATTTATTAGGATGGTGCAATGAGACTTTTGTTTTGTTTTAAACAATAATGTTATTAAATCTACATTTAATACTAACAGAGAAAAATTTTTCAATAATTGATATTCATATTATTCATACTATCTTATGATAATTCCGAATTCGTATTTATTTGTATCACATACCTATGTACCTACCTATATATATTGGCACACCATTAATATTTTTCAAATTTACATTTTAATAAACTGGGTGTGCAATGAATTTCTACTTTTAAGGACCATAGAATATTACTCATCGTACACTTGAAAAGGATAGTCTACCCCTCTCTGGTCCTTTAGCTTGTATTTATAAAATTCATGGCTATGAGTTATAATAACCTAAACTATAAACATTTATAACACCTACTGAATTTATACATCTGTTACAATAGTAATTATATTGTTGACTGTTGTGTCCAACATAATAATACAATATTGTAGGACTCATGATTTGATGGTAGAAAAATAATAAAACTAAGATAATTATTAGATAATATCTAAAATTGGTTAAGTAGGTTCTTCTAAATAACGTTAGTTGTTCAAAATATAATTGTATTGTACCTATGCCAGTTATATCATTAAAATATGTCAACTGTAGTAGATATTAATTTATAAAATTAGATAGAATTAACTTTTTGAAAATAAAATATTATAGGTAGTTCTTTATAATAACATTATTATTGAATATAATATTATGCAAAATAATATAAAGTTTAAATAAACGTTACATTAAATTCAAAAGTTCGTATAATTTTTATTATCAATTAGGTAAGTACCTATACAGTTTTATATTATAATTTATTATTCTAACCATAGTCAAAATATTCCCGTTAAAAGAGTTTAGAATTGTCAAATAAAACAAAATATGTATAATAAGTATTAACTATTGCACAAACACAAAATGTACAGTAACTATCTTGATAACCGAAAACATATGTGTATACAGAATTATTCTCCATGCACGCTCAACCCCTATTTTTTTCCTTAAGTAATTAATTTAATCATTTTTTTTTTTTTTAATTTTGATTTATCGGTGTTTAAACGAACAGTTCATGAGTTGTTAAAATGTATAAACTAAGAATAATAATTGCGGTTCAAAATGATTTTACAAAAATATGAACTATATGTCCATGTGGGGTACCTACCACTGAGGCTTGGCGCGGTGGTTGGCCGCAGTCGGTAATGTATCCTGCGGTCAATCATCGTCCGGCGTCGTAAAGATCCCCGATGGGTGACCACCTGGTTTTTTGGTGACAAACCCTCCCCTCGCACACAAACGTGTTGCTCAAACCAACCGTACCCTCTCCCTCCCGAACAAAATAACCATAACCACAATTCCTAAAGACCCTAGTTGTCGATGCTTCAAAAACTAATAAAAAATAATATAATATATTATGTATACATATATTGTGCATACGTTATATAGGTACGACATAATATTATAATGATTGAAGTATTAGATCTAGTATTTATTTTATTGAGACAATTTTTACAATTTTTAAAAATTATAAATTGTTGATATATTAACATTAATTTCCTACTATATTTTTAAATCATTATTGCCCCCATTATACCTATTTTTAAACCTCAAACCTAAAAACTAAAACCATGATCATGGATATATTATTATCCTTAGTAATTATTAATGCTTATACTCAATGTTAAATAGCGCAATAACAATTTTTTGAATTTCGATCTAGATGCTTCAACAATTTAATAAAAATTATCTGATTAATTTTACTAAATGTAGAGAGAAAAAGGGTAATTCTTGTTTGAAAAAAATACAAATTGTTACACACAGGATACTTGTTATGGTATAAAAAAATCTAAGCATTTAAAAATATGTTCCTATAAAGTAAACTTAAAAATTCCAAAAAACAAAATTTTAATTAATTCATTATTAAAGAAATAAATAGTAGTGATCATTTTCAGTGAATCATCTAGTATAAAGTTTGAAATATTAATAGTTCGGTTGCCCTTCAAACTAAGTATTATAGTTATGTAAAATGCTAAATGTATGATTATGACTTATGAGTTATGTAAGTGTGATTATACGCAGTTCAATTTAAATCAATTTTTTTTTTGCGATTGATGTGATTTAATCGAGGATTTAATCCTTTTTATTTTTAAATGCATTTATATCATGATTATTTGTAGTTACGATCAGTCCAGATAAAATGTTTCATTACGAAATAATATTACGCATAAGTACGAATCATCACTAACCACAGTACGCGTGTAGATTATATAGGTATATGTTACGGGCGCAGTACACACAATTGTGCTCGATTTTAGTAATAGGTATAAGTCTACATATTTACCGGAAATTGTGCACCAAATGTAGTGGGAAAAGTAGGTAGATAAAATATTAAAATTAACAAAATTTGATTAAAGTCATTAAAAAGAGTAATATTTTAATTCAGACAAAAAAACAAATTAAAAATATCATTATAAGAATAGGTACTTATATGTACATAATATTGTGACTATTAAAATGGAACTCAAAGTTCGCTAGCTTGGTAAAACAAAATTTGATTATAAAATTGACTTTAAACAATATTATTATGAGCAATATCTGGTTATTGTTTTTTACTTATTTGTTATATGAACCACTATATTTATTTTTATTTTTTCATTGATCGTTAAGCTCAGCAACTATGGCCATTAGATGTTTTGTTTTTTGTTTGTTTGTAGGGGAGGGTACTGTTGGTTTATAAACACGTGTGTGTAGTTTTGGCAGATTTTTTAGTGGGTATCTGCTATGCCCGGATGGGGGATGGCGGAACTTCTCTCCGGACACCGTGACTAGCCCGAAGAAAAATGCCACCCGTTAACCGAGGTTTGAACCAGCGCCGGCGTGCGTCACAACCATGAACTACTATTATGACTATTAAAATGAGCAATGAACTATTTATTTATTTATCGTATGGTATTTAAGAATCATTACAACACAATAAAATTGTTAACAAATAAACTTAATAAGAATAGAATAAAATAATAACATATAGTGTAATATAATGAGTCAAAACGTAGCAATGAACTTAAAACATTAGATTTAATTACATAAAATAACTAATTATTGTTATTATTGTTATTTGTTCTTACACGAACCACTGTATTATGGCATTTAAAGCTGCAAACGAACGATTTCATAGCACACACAAATTTTAAAATAATTATTAAACAGTAACAGCAATATAATACGATATCCTACTAGTCCTACCACCCTACAACTGCAATAGGTTGTCGGTAACACAGTTTACACATACCTTATATATTCATAAAAGTATAATATTATAGTCACGATTCGAATTTATTTAGTATAATTTAGGAAATAAGATCAAATTTTAAACACCATAATAAATGTATATTTGATGGGCAGAAAATAGTTCCGCGGTGCCTGGTTTTAACTACAGCACTGATATTATTGTTTACCAACAATCAAAAAAAAAAAAAAATCGTTTTTTTTTTCATATCCCAATTATGCCACATATCATAATATACCCCAACCCCTACCCATGATTTATTACATACTATTATAATACAGTAGATATTGTATAACTGAATGAATAACCATTAGTCGCGTACCTATGTAATAATAATATTATTGTATATTACGCATTATCGTTGGCGGCCGTCACTTTCGGTTGATCGCGTTCCACATACCGTGCCGTAAACATGCATTACCACCTACTTAGGTACCTATGGAATTATTAATATAATCGATAGGTACCACGTACCAGGTCGCGATGGCATGATGGAAGACTTTTATTACACACGCGTCGGATGTGTATGCATTTCGGTGCGTGTGCCCGCAACAAACCACAGTGACGTGTTCTAAATGTGTAACACTATTATTATTTATTATGATCAGCACTGCTGCTGCACCGGTGCATAATAACAACAATAATAATAATAATAGTAATAATGATAATACCTACAACGGCGGCCGTCTCGTAAATCGCGGTGTAGATGTAGATTAGTAAGTCGGAATTAGTAATACGATGGCGCGGTGGTGTGTGAGTACATAATATTAATGTATTATCATAATTTATTATTATTATAATTTCGAGTCTGGGTCTTCATATTGTTATTGACGTCGACGCAGGCATCTCACGACGTCCCGATGCCGTTGAACTTGTTTCGGCGTGTACTCGCGACAAACATAATAATAATGTATAGATAGTACCCAACTTCTCTTTTCGGTTCGATATTGTTGGTTGTAACCTGCAACCAGTCGTACATAATAATATTATGTTTATTATTTTGTTTACAATATAAGGTAAGCAGCTTTATTCTACCTAAGACGTATATATAGACATATCTATCGAAAAGAATTGAATTGTTTGGTATATTTGATTTTTTTGGCTGGGGCTCGTATATGACTATAATATAACCTATGCCCGTATAGGACGAAGAAGAGTTGTTGCATAATTGTATTTATGATAAGTCTATTTGATAATATGTTTAATAGGTATTAGACCGAAATGGTCACTGCAGCAGTCTACAAAAGCGAAGTCTATACTTATAAACTTTAAGTATCCTTATAGTCGAGTAATTTATCCTTGAGGCGAGGACCCCAAGTGAGTCTTCTGTCCATTACGAGACCCAGATTTCACTTTAAGAATATTGAAGTATTATATAGAATTGTTTAAGGTTATCGGAAGACGTCTCATGATAGGTAAAGTACATAATTAACTGTATCAGGACGTACAGTATTATGCATTCCTATAATATGTGAATACACGTCAATTGCATGTTAAGTGCATTTTGCGTAAGGAATGGTTTCTGCACCGCGGTTATAAATCGCGTTGCACATTTTTTAGATACCTACCTATCTATCTGTTGAAAGTATTTAACAGAATTTGCGATTTCGGAACTTGTACTCATACAAATGATTGCAACGATAAACTCACCAAACGGTATATATTATCATAAAATATGTAACCTATATGACGTTATTCTCTGTAGTATTTGGACGGGACAAACATTTTGACTAATAATGATGTGGTACACGCTATAAACACGACATCGATAGAGAGTCGAGCACACAACTTGAAATATAGTTTGCATTATATATGTGCGCAATTGTTTGTGTGTACACGCCATCGAAGCATAACATTATATTATATTGATTGAACCGTATAGGTATAGGTAGGTAAGTACCAATAATAATACAATTTGTGTTTATCCAATATTCCACTACGATTCGACGTCGTCAGATTTCCGTGGCCCGACTGCAAGGTTTGATATTTTCTCTATATATTTTGTAAAATAACTCTAAAATATAGTTATACCCGCAGTGTAGATACACGTCGTCATTATTATTACCTATACTCTAATATTATATCAGCGGTAATCCATTTAAGTGACTACACTCATTATTTCGAAAACTTTTAAACTTTTTTTAAAATATTCTTTTCATTTGATGTAATTTCAAAACTGCATTTCCGAAAAAAATTTATATTTTTCCTGTTTTTTGTCGTTATTATTTTTAAAGTATTATTTTATTTTTTTGAACATGATTAACCACCATTAATTTTATATTTTATATTCCGAAGCAGAAATTTATTTGTAGTATTTCAACGTATAAAAATCAAATTTCGGTGAAGTAGTTCATTAGTTGTTTTATGTAGGTATTTATCAAGTTTAGATTAGCGGAGTAGTGGACAACATTTTGCAGGGTACTCCCTCTTCACTCGTATAAACTTTAAATGCTTGTGAGTTATAAATTATAATTAACAAACTACTTGTCCTAAATTTGATCTTAGTACATCAAAATACTCCAAATAATATTCTGCAACGGAATATTAAATTAAAAAAATGTAGGTTTGGTGTCGTTCAAAAAAGTAAAAACTTTAAAAAAAATGGTAAAAATATTATTATTTCAAAAATTTTATTTTGAAATTAAATACAAATTATGTAAAAAAAATGTTTTTAAAAAAGTTGAAACTTTTTTAAATTAAGAGTGGTAGACACTTAAATGGATCATTCTGTCAGTCGGTTTTTTGTCTGTATTTCTAGTTTCTACTATAGCCGGCAATGTACTATTTTAGGTCGATATTATTGAAGCCGTCGCGGGTAAACTCTAATGAAGTTTGACTATTGCTATAATTGGAGCGATATTGTGTAATCGTATGAATCAGGAGGAAAATTTGAGTAAAAATGTTGAAACGAAAATTAAAATTATGCAGATTGAGTCGTGTTTTATGAAATTAAAATAAAATCCATGTATTATATATTATATTTAGATACCTATATGGCTATATGTGTAATATAATAATTAATTACCTATACGACTTATTTGTTATTTTAGCGCGTTTTATCACCCTTAAATTACATAAATATAGGAATCAATATAGCTAATAAATTAATTATATAGCTATATTGATTATTATTCTTGTTCAATAATAAATTATTCATTTTCATGACTAAAATTTAGTATTATATTATAATAGTTAATAGGTGTCAACTAGGACATACAAGGTATTATAATATCGAGTTGGGATATCAAAATGCAGCTATGATAGGTTTTCCTGTAGAGTATTAAATTTTAAATCCATACGATAAGTCATAATAATAATAACACAATTTTAACTTGATTTCAAACAACACACAACCTACCTAATATAGTACTTCATCTTGCACCTATACACAGTTTAATTAATTGTGTCAATACTGAATTGACCGTGTAATTCGGCATTTCGGTATTCGATAATGTTACTTAGATCTCAAACAACTTTGCAAGCTCGGATTAAAGGGGGCCAGGGGGGGCCACGGCCCCCGGGCCTCAATAATTAGAATTCATTTAGGGATTTGTTCATTATTTTTTTTATTATAGGCTATAACACTGCATAAGGTCTTACTAAATCACCTAAAAAAAAAAAAAATCGATGATTATTTAGCGAGGAAAAAAGCTTGTAAATTATAGTTTATAAATAATGTTATTATTCATTATCCATTGCTATGTACCTAATACCTATATATATTTATATTAACGGATACCTAATAAAATAATATAATATACAGTATTATTTTTTTTTTCGTACAGGTGCCTCTTTAAAACTTTGGCCCCTGCAGGGCCTCAAAATGTCTTAATCCGGGCTTGCAACTTTGCTCAAATGTATAAATTATATTTTATGTTAAAATGGACTTTGCAAAGCTATAACTATTAACTGTATTGTTCACCGAATTTGACAATATTATTATCGTTATTTATTTTATAGTTTTAACTTTTATTATTTAGTTTTTGTTTTTTTTTGTACTATTTTACTAGACGTTATTTTTGTCTATATTATACTCTATAGTATACGATTGTTATCATGACATTATATTTTATAATACTGTTATACTTTTTTGCAGTGAAAACTGAAAACTCATTAAGTGGGTATAGGTTAGGTACTCGTTTCTCATTAGGTTTTAATTTTGTGAAATTAACGGAGGAAAAAAACACAAGTGAAATTTGTTCACTCAATCGTTTAGAACGCGTCCGAACGACTCGTATAATCTAATGTAATTTTTATTGTTCTCAAAAGAAACTTCTCTGTTTCGGATGTTATATACAAATCTCGAGAATCGTTGTAAACTCGCTTGTTTACCTGTTTACACGATTAACGGTTGGCGCAACAGTACGTGAGTTCAACGCTGTTCAATTCCTGTGTAGTCGTGTTGTACCTGTACTACGGTATTTGTTCAAAGATTTATTTTTTATTCGTACACGACTCGTCCCGTGCAATATATTTGTTACGAGTTAAAAACTGATAAAAAATAAGAGCGGCCGATTATTTACGCTCCGTATGATAATTATCATAATATGATATTATACGGAACTCGTAATCGTATTATTGACATTGAAACTTATTATAAATTGGCAAAGTTAATTTAATACACTTATTATTATACTTCATAAGTCGTAAACATTATCACTGTACATAATTTTTAAATATAATAATATATAGTGACGCTTCATTATTAAATTCGCACTTAATCCACGGTCGGCAGATAAGCCAAGCACGCAATTAACTACTATATATATATTTACTACGTGGTGTTTTTTATGTATAGTAATTTTTTATAGTGTGAATATATAATATAGACGTACCCAGTACATAATACATCGAGGAATTAATATTTTATCAATATAATATGATATAATAAATATATTATATTTTTGTAATAATTGCTAATAAATATCGGATATATTATAATATACGTTTACTACGAATAACATTTTATAATTTTACTAGCTTACTTATTTAACTGCTCGGCTGCAGTCTTGTGAATTACTCGAGTAAATGTATTCAAATACTGTTGAAAATAGGACTTGAACAAAGTACCTATCAATTAAATATTTTCTTAAAGTACATACCTATCTGTATTTAAAACCAAATACTAGTTAATTTTAGTTTATATATTATTTTATATTTTAATTTTGATTTTATTCACGTGAAAAATATAATTTATAATATATAATATTTTTTTTGCTGTATATTAAGCATGCCTACTTGACCAAAATTTATCAATTTACCAGTATGCATAATTATTCTATTAAAATAAAACCAAGACAGATATATTATATATAATATGTATATAGCCAATAGCCATATATAGGTACAGTACCTATCCATTCGAATGTTATTTATTGATTGCAATTATAGTATTTACTTATATGTATTTTTTTTCTTACCAAACGTTTCTTCAACAAAAAATTTAATATATGTACTATGTACCTACTCATCAGACTACAATAATATTATATCATTAACCTTGATTCTAAATCTAGTTACTAATTACTAATGTAGTCATTTATGCAGACACAAAAGAATATAATATAGTGACTATACCATAAAAATACAGTTAATAACAATATTATTATATTACACTTAATATTTGAATGACTACTTAAACATCAGTAAGTAATAATCATATAATTATAATAACATGAACACATTATTATTTCTATTCTAATCCGTAAAATTGTTTTCCTTTGTCTCGGTAATGTGTAAAAAACGGTCGAATATCTGAAACTATAAAACACTTGTACTTTTATTTGTGAGAATTAAGGTTTCTGCAGAATAAACATTTTATCAACCAGATCTATTGTTGTTATTTTTCAGTGGGCGTAATCAATCAAAATACAAAGTACAAATTTTTCGATTATTATATTAATTTTAACCTTTTAGTAACTGTTTAATAAGATTCGTTATAAAAATTGTAAATAATTTATACGCTACTATTTATAGATTTATATTTATTTAGCTTATTAATTATACGTTAAGGGGGCTGCAGCAGGTTTTGTCAAAAATCAAAACTAATGTAGATTTGACCAATCTAAATATCCATTTTGTTTGTTATAATGTTTTTCAATATATTTAAATTCCGTATCATAAAATAAACCTTAAGAAGGCTGGAGGGGGCTCCAGTCAATGAAAAAAAGTGACTTTTATACCAATAAGCTAGACAAAACTGGAAAAATTTGGTTTGACAGATTTTAATTATGAAAACGGATTATGATTGATCAACAAGTTTACTAGGGAATGATCGAGGCGATTTTGAATATTCCAATTATTGTTAGTGTCATAATGAATAATATAAATACAAAAATATCTTATTTTTTCGATATTTTTATTCTTGGATATCACAGCTGAAAAAAATAATTATTCAAAATCGCCTCGATTCGATCGTATTTTATTTTGAAGTCTACATAATTCAGTGTAGGTACCTACGGGTATGAAATAGGGACAGGTTGATCAAGATTTGTTGTTTTTAACGGAGCAACATATTTGTATTGGTTTTACATTGATGTTTTTTTTAAAAAAATGTTGAGTCAGCCGTCACTTTTAGGAGCAAAAAGAATGCATCAATATTCATCTTTAAGGGTAATTTCTCGTTGCGAATCGGATCTAGTTGGTACTCTGCAAGGTGAATAGAATGAAATTCCTAGTATCTACTTTCAAAATAATAGTGAAAACTAAATAAAAATTAAGTATATAAAAAAAAAATATTTACGCAACACTAGTTTTCCACAAAATCGATCTTGTTTTTCGGTTGTAATTAAAAATTAATAACCAAAAAAACTTGAAATGTTAATTAATTATTTAAATAAGTACATATTTTCTAATAGGCATGATGTAATCTTCAAAATATGTTTGGTCTTTTTGAGCTATTTATAGATATTTGAACTTTTTAAAAAAAATTTATTTTTGTTAATTGAACACCTATTATTATATTTTTTTTATAAATTAGTTCAAATTGAACATACTTCATTATTATGTAATAAAAAAAAATAACTAACTTATTGTAATATAAATATTCTTAGTAAACTATAGTCCCAGCTAAGAATTGTTTATAGTAGCCAGTAGGTACAATCATGTAACTACATGTATCATACAATGATTGAATTCAAGTTTTATATTAAAAAAGCGGATAAGTGCAGGATGTTGCTCTACTGTACAGTAGGTTATAAGTTGGTCACTGTCATGGATGGTGTTAAATTTGAATTCAATAATATCATTGTACACGAAAAACTATTCTGAGCGGATACGGTTTGCCAAAGATATTTTATGTTTTGTACTTTATGATTTTGGATTACAACAAAATTAGAAAATCACTATACACGAGAATATTCAATGTTGTACGAATTTGAACAATTGAATTTTAAACGCTCATACAAATTTAATTTTAAATTCCCGTAATTTTTTTTCTCCAACGCTTTTGAAAACCACTATTAATTTTAAATGTTGACCTAACCCAATTCACCATCTAGATTCACTTTCCCATCCAACGAGATACTGAAGTTGAAAATTGAAGCATTATTTCGACTACTTATCTTGTACACAGACAATAAAAATTAAATAAAATGCACATCTTTGTAAAATCAATATATTCATCGCTCCGCTCAGAATCTAAAATTCTATTAAAAATACGGCACATGATTATCCCGCATTATATCATATAAAATATTAAAAATAGATAAACATTTAACAATGTTTAAAAACCAATTAATCGTCTTGATCCAATGAGTTCACAAACCAATTTGTTTATTAAATTTAGTTAATACTCCGATATCTGGTACTTCAACCAACAAAATGTTGTCTAGAAATAAGTTGACAAATATAATAGTATCTAATCATATTATATTAGCCTAAATGCTAAAATTGTCTAAACATTTGTAAAAAAAAACTGAATTATTGTGAAATATGTGAGTGGATATGTAGATATTTATGACAAAAAAGTATATAAAATTAAATGTATATAGTTTTATCGAAAATCAAGTGAACTAAATATATCACTTGCTTATAACTTAATTTATCAAATCACAGCGAAATTATTTATTTTATATATATCTGAGCTCTAGTAATTTTTGCAGTATCTAGAGCTACTCAATGACGCTGTGCACTCGAAACCGACAAAGTTATATAACTTATTGTACAACGAAACGAGTTCTCAGTTTTTAAAATCAATTATTTGAACACATATCTTTTTGTCTTCGATATAGGTTAAGTTCCTGAATATATTTTATTTGAATAAAACTCTTCAATACACTATTAGGTATCATAATTAGATATTAGTTTCCGTAAGTAAGTATTTATTTTATTGTATAGGAAACAAATTATGAGTAAATGTTCGTTGTTTAAAAATGCTTTAATCGCATTACATAATGTATTATATAAATACCCAAGTTTTTACTTTACAACATTTCAATCAATGGCTTTTCATGCAATTCAATAATATAAGGTATAAAAAATGTAATTCGTTATACTTATAATATCGGAAGCTTAGCAAATGTAATGAAATGTATCTTAAAATTAAAAATATTTGTTTATAGGTGTACGCAGTACAATTATTGGATTTTCACTATCATCGTTCTACATAATATATTTTATCAAAATCCTAATTGAAACCGATATTGATTACAAACTACAAAGACATTATCTTCAATAAAATAAGCCGTGCAGATACGATTTTATTATTTGGTAGGTAAATTTAATATAAATTATTATATCATATAATCCGTATAATGTATTATAATGCAATGAAACCCCTGTATAGTGTATAATAGCATGTAATTGATATTTGTTTTTCAAACATTTTACATATTGTATTTATAATATTATGGGCTGCAGTGCATAGCTATTTGAAAACTACGAGCACAGTTAATTAAATATTAATAATAATTGTTCTATAGAACACTAATATATACAATAGAGAAGGATTAAAGTATTAGACTATAATTGGACCCAATTCAAAGATTCAAGAGCCATGTGGTGTAATGTAATTATCGAGAGTTTCCGAACTATTATCTATATATACTGTGCATTAATGTAATCATTTATTATACAGAGCCAGTATAAATCTTGATTCGTAAGTAGGACACATTTTATTTGACGTATCTCGATTGTTCGATATTGAAGTTTAACGATAATATATTATAAAACAATACGACAATACGAGAACCTATAATATAATAGTATACCGTAGGTATGTCTGTATAGTGTATAATATTATATTGTCATACAACACAACTGTCATGTAGGTACCTAATTGCATTAAAACGCAGTTAAATACTTAAATAATTATTATTATCATTATGGTGGATATAAAATTATTATAAAAACCACTTCTGTATAATATATAATATTATTATATTACGATCGAAGTTTATCGTATTAATATTATAACTCGTGCCACTTATCGTTAGGTTAGGTTATCGTGGTTTTGGTTGGTATTATAATCAGTAATAGCATCGCGTATAGTGCTTAATATATGAGTAATATGACGTGCTCTCTCGTCACACTCGACTCCGCTTTATTAAACACTAGAAAACATATAAAGCACAATATATGCATAACTCATCACCGCTATCGACTGATCATCTCGCGGCATTTTGGGTCAATGGCATTGGTCCAAAACCGTGTTTCTCTGTTCGCACAGATTCGCGGCGGTTACAAAGCTATTAGGTATGATGGGATTTTCGGGCATACATGTTTCATATACACATATTATTATGTGTGACATACTTGTGTCGAAAACCCCGGGAATCCATCGGTCTGTAGACTCGTGATTACGGGACGTCCGTTACAATTGCCATTGCTGCGAAAAGAGATCTACAGTAAGGCAAAAAAAAAAAAGTATCTTACGTATGCGACACGAGCTATAGTATCTATACTACCAGTGTAACTAGTACCTAGTATCTAGTACCACCTACGTACTTAATTTATAGTAAGTATAATTCGATAATTTTTTGAATTATCACGAAGACGTCATAGTTTATGCTGCGCAGACTGCAGTGCGATGACGGTTTTTATATTGTTTATTATAATACGCCGTATAGACGTGTATATATTATTATACCTAATATATAGTATTATAATTACGTAGGTATTTATCGCACTTTGAAAATATTATAGAAAATCTGCAGACGGCGGAACGCACCTACAATAATACTACGGCAGACATATATAGGTACACACTGCAGCTATATACCGGGCAGTCGAGTTCAGCACTCGGGGGTTGCAGTCGACGGCGGCACCGGCGTCGTCTGTTGTATACATCATAGGTATATAATATATATATATAAACGGGGGAAAGGGTGACTTTAATATAGTACCCCATACTATACAGGGCCGAGCCGGGTTCGAGGTCAACAGCGCCACCGCCGTCTGCGGCACCGAGATGGGAAGAGGAGGGCGTAAAAGCACATGCAACGAACTGTATATATATGTACTACTACGCTGTTGCGGCCGCCGCGCCGGCGGGGGTGGGGGCTGTAACGGGACGAGGACGAAAGTTCACCGGCAGCGGACTGGGCTCGTATAATGTGTGTGTGTGTGTGTGTGTTGGCATATTCTATCTATCTCTGTTGTATTACACATACACCATATATACGTCGTGTATATACGCTATTATAAATATATATATAAGCACAGAAAGGAAATAATATCGGACCGTCGACGTGCGGTGCTTCGCGGGGCGGGTACTGGGTAGTAGTAGTAGCAGTAGCAGCAGCATCGAGCGATGAGCGAGTTGCGGCGACGAGGGGGATGCAGACCGATCGATTTGACTAGACGGTATATCCCCCCGCCGCGCCGACGTGCCCTCGAAATGGGGTCGCCTGTTTCACGGTTGCATGTGCACTATACATACAAGTGTACGTACACCCCCTCACAGACACTGCATAATATGTATATATATATATATATATTGACGCCGCCGAGACGGTGATTAGACATGTATATACCACGACGAGTGTGTGTGTGCGACAGTCATAATCGCTTTTTCGCAGACTCGTCGAAATGGCATTATAGTTTAATACATAATAATATGGAATATCAGTAGAATATAGTAACACCGTATATTGTCGTGTATTTATAATATAAATATATTATATCGTGGTCGTCGTCGTCGTCCCCGATGTGTGTACCTATACGTTATATTGTTAAATTATCATTATTAGACGGGTATCGAGGTATATAACATCTACCAGTGGCGTATTTTCGATTTCCTTCAAAAGGGGGGGGGGGATCCACGTCATATCCGTATATACGCTACTGAAAACTACGAGTGCAGTTAAGTAAGCGAATCTAGGAATAATGTACAAAGATTTTTCACAAACAAATCGCGTGCGGCGTTCAAACATCGCTTATTTATGTTTATTATTATGAGGCAAAGTAGCCAGTCGGGTAGTTCAGCAGCGAGTCAGTCGGTTGGTCACCTTGATAATAAAAATATTATAACAATAATTATTATGTTTCGTTGAAAAACGTTCCTGCAGGACGCGAGCGCCCTATTCGTCCGAGTCACGTACCTATATACGCGTTACGTGATTACGTCGTTACGTACACAACATGTATATTAGTTGTATTTATATTTAGATTATTAATAATATTTTTCGTCTCGGACCCGCGATAGGTACATAGGGTGGTATACATATATATATTATATATAACTGGTTCGTCTGGTTCTCGGTTTCACCTCCACCCGGCATATAATAATAGGTAACCAGTTAAGAACCGGAATTCGACAAATTTTGTTTTTCTAAATTCGGACGCACCGCAGTCGTAAACAATATATAATAGGTAAGTAGGTAGGTATCTATATATACAATATATACCTAGCACGGGTTAGGTTAGGTTATGTTACACGGATTCGAACGACGTTGCCGACTGCCATACACGTCCCGGTGGCTTAGACTTTTTTAGACTGTTTTCCAACAACGTTGCATACCTAGTAGTTCCTCCGTTTTTTATTCACGATATAATAATATTATCGTGGTCGTGTATGCATAATACACCGAATTATAAATATAACGGTCTCCACTATTTAATGGGTGCATTACATTATCACTATATTATATAGGTTTACCATATTATATATATCTACAACAGGTGTGTGTGTGTGTGTGTGTGAGTATTACATCACGAACTCAACGCACTGATTAGTATAGTATCATTTTCATTTAGACTTTTTTTTATACTTTTAAAATATCGTATCGACTACAATAACAGAGAACTGTGAAGATTTCAGACAACTATTGCAGACGAGCGCGCACATATTGTTTGCGTCACATGTGGCTTTCCCAGACGGAGGTTGCGAAGGTTACGTAATCTGGGATATGGTCAACTCAACGTGACTAGACTTCCAGAGGGCTATTTTTCAAAACTTAATAATATAATACTTGTGATTCGGGTCCACTAAAAATACATAGTCTTTTTTTCAATACATGAACCCATGCGGAAACATATAATGAACTATATTATAATATAATATCATTTAATTGTAGTATTGTCATTTTACAAAATATTATTCTCACTTATGAATGAAAACGATTCAAATACAATACTCAGATGCCTATACATATACCTATTATGTAATTTTTCCATGTACATTAATATTATTATCCTAAGTAAACTTAACAACAAAGTCCTTGTACTTACCTAAATAATATAATTATATTTAGAACTACTATAGGTAATATGTACCTATACTCAGTGACGTGCCCAGGAATTTCAAATGGGGGGACACCATTTTTTTTTTTTTTTTTAATAAACAAAAGAAAGCGGATAAGTGGAAGTCGCTCTGCTGTACAGTAGGCTACATTGGATGCCTGTAAATTTAAATTCAATGATATATATTATGTGTGCAAAAACGGTTCTGAGCAGAGACGGTTTGGCAGCCTAGGATACTGTATATTATATTTATATTGTTGTTATCAATATATTATATAGGTACATTTTTAACTACTAAATCATTTTAGAAGCTAATGGTTTGACAATGGTTTTACAATGGTTTTTATTTATTTTTTTATCCTGGATACACATTATCATATATCATTGAATTCAAGTTTAATACAATCCATTATACAGTCATCCACTTGTAGCCTACTATACAGCAGAGTGACATCCACTTACCTGCATTTTAAATTTTAAGTTTGATAAATTTTGTCGAAATTAAAACTTTAAATATTTATAAAAAAAATTGTGCATATGTATTTTTAATATTTTTCAACTGCTATTGTAAAAATATATTAGGGGTCTTGTATTATATTTTCATGCTTTTTGACCAAACAAATAAAAATGTATTGTTATATTATATAATTGTATAAAAAAAAAACACAATTTAAGAAAATCGCTACATGAGAAATCGAGTGAATATCCAATGATGTTAAAATTTGAACTTCAAACGCTCATAAAAATTGAATTCGACTTTCCGGTAAACATTTTTTTTCGATAAAGGTAGACAAATTTTTGAGGAATCTTGTATTAAATTAACAAATCTTAGGTAGTTAGATTTAAAAATAAAATTTTTTATGAATTTCTAACTCAAAATAATATTCACATTTTCGTGATTTTTCATAATTGGTCAAAATTTGAACTAAATGCTTATAAAATAAAATTGTCACTGTATTTATAAATTTTTCAACTGCCATTGTAAGAACATATTAAGAGCCGCGTATTAAATTTCAAGCTTGTTGACTCAACGAATAAAATTATAATTAATAAAAAATTAATGACTCTAAACAGCAGGCTGAAATAACTGATAAGTGGTTTTCTGTAGGTCGGAAAAAAAAGACAATAGAGGGGGATATAACCCCTAACCTCCCCCCCCCCCCTGAGCACGCCACTGCCTATACTTAATGCATAACTTTTTTAAATCTGAATTTTTCAAAGTTTTACTGCAGGAGTGGGATATCAAAATAAATTTATGAGTTGTGGGACTAAAAATAAGTTCATATTTATTTTTTGTGGAACTTTTAAATTGCCGATAACCAATTATTCATAAGGTTGATTTTATAAAAAATAAACATAACAGCTTTATTATTATTCATCAAACATATTTTTTGCATTTGAGTTTTCGAACAAATGTTTAAAATATCAGTATGGGGGTAGGTATATGGGAAATTCATAACTCATGAAAACAATTAATAAATCAGGCCCAAAGTTAGATGGCCTTAAAAGCAGGTATGAATATCAAAAATCTATAACATCAACAATTGTATTAAAATACTAGCTAACCGGCTGATTCTGAACGACGTTGTTACTTAAGTAAAAATTGTAACAATTGTTCTTGACAAATTAAACAATACCAGTGGATTTATTAGATTTACTAGCCCTGTATTAAAATTTGTTAAGCCTTGGTTATAGCTAGGATTACCTATGTACCAAATTTCAAAACTATGAGTGCTGTAGACTTGGCTGTGGATTGCTTGCACATACACACACAAACATTGCATTTAATTAATATAGATAGCGATAATGTGACAATCTCAAAAGTATAGTTATTTTCAAAAATCAGCTAATTTCCAAAACATGAGTCAAAAATACACTATTATATTAAATTTATTAGTTATCTGCATTGGACAAACGCGCGTATCAGTTAAAATATATTATATATTCTTCGTTATAAATTTATACTATAAAAAAATTAAAGTATAAACATTTGAATAAACGAACAGCTAGTCAGACGTATTCATAATTGTGCCCGCAGACCAGAAGTAGCTCCCTTATTAGCATTATTGGCTGACGGCCGTCATCCCTGGCTTACATCAACGTTATGTGTAGGTACATATATCATAATAAATAAGGTGTCTCACGAACGTATAATAACTTTAAGTGATGGCGGCTATAAAGCATCGTTTCCATTATATCTCATCACTTTAAATTATTGAATCTTTTGGGTCATCATCTCAAACGCAAAAGCTTTTAAAATTAAAACTCTCCGGCGGCAGTATAATTATATGATTCATAATTCGTCAATTACTCATTTATATAATATCATATAATATAGTTGCTATGCTCATTAAATTTTAATGTTTTTAAAAAGCGTCGTAATGCATCTACGTTTTTTTGATTCGAAATTGTTACTATTTTTCTCAGAATTTCTAGTACTTATACGCTTAATAATTTCTGATAGAAATACAAAACGCAAAAATATATTTTCAATTCTCGCCTTTCTACTTATAACATTTTTATATGAGACTCTAAGACTCTGACATAGAAACCAATGAAGTGGTAATGACTATATATTATTATTTATATAGATATAATTTGTAACAATATTATATTAATAATCTTCTGGTTTGAAGAATTTTAAATATATTGTTTCCAGAAATAATTTTATTCCATAGTACAATATTTTATATAATTTCAGAAGCAAAATAATTAATAAATAATTAGTACATAATCATTATTGTTTCATTTTATCGACGATAAAAACTCTAAACATTATTTGTTAAATATTATAATATTATGTCATAATGAAGAAAATAACTTTTTTAATCGTAGCTATTACCAGACTTTTAAAAATACAATATTAATTTATTTAAAAAGTCGCCTCGAATGTTTATATACGATTATCGGTGCGCTTATATTAAAATATATAAATAATGCGTACTATTTAAGTATCTATTAATCTCTACATTTATTTATCTATATTAAATATAATATAATTAATTTGTAATTCACTTATATACGCACATTTAGTATTTAGTGGGTATATTTATTTAGGTATACGATAATGAGATGAGATTGGTCTGCCTTAATCTACAAAAATAGATAAACCTCCTAATCATTTTTACCTCAACATTAATTGTTTTATTTAAATTTATTGCAGTAGATGCCGCGCGTATATTACTTTGAAGTTAAACGAATTTTTAATACAGAGATTCATCATCTAGGTCCATTATTATAAGTATAATTTTACACTTTAAAACTTTGAGCAGTATAAATTAGGTTCTGCATTTCAAAGCGAATGCTATAACAAAAAACTTATTTCAAAATAAGGTATAGCAGACAGCAGGTAGTTTTTTTTTAAACTATTGTTTTATATTTATGGTAAATTGATTTATGCTACGGAAATTTTCGAATAAAGAAAAGTGCAAACACTCTAAATTATATAATAAACATGTTACTATAATAACACGTTGTGTAGCATATAATTTAAGGTCCCCGCAAACCCTATAAATTTTTCATTAAAATTACCTTAGTGACTGAGAAATTTAAGTTACTTTCAGCGGTTTGATTTAAAAAATGTAAAGATTTTTAATTTGGTAAATAATTTTACTTAGCATCGGATATTTTCTATGCATTTGCATTGCAGTGCGTGTCATCCATAGTTTAAACGATTGTGGTGTTGTTGGCCGTTGCAGCGTGGCAATATCGATTTTTACTGACAATAATATTCTATATGAATACGAATAATACACGATTGCATATTTATTTTGAACGGCGCCGCAGGTATAAATAATAAAAACAGTATATAATAATATCATCAATATGTGTGACTATTGTGCGTCTATATCGTAACGATGGTCAATTTTTTTTCTCCTGCCCAATAGTAAAATGTTGTATTTGTGCGGCTCATCAGTATAGGATTATGGAAAAAAAAATAGTAAAATAAAATGATACAATGCATATTATTATTTATTTTAATCGACCCGTCGGGAAATGGGATGAAGGCTTATATACATTCCAGAATTTTGAACATTTTTCTCAGAATTTCAAGTAGTTTACATTGAACAACAATTTTATACGTTTAACAATCTCCGATCGAAATACAGAACACTAAAAAAAAATGTTCAATGCTCGCCTCTGCACTTCATTAATCTACCAAAAATAACATTTTTATATGAGACTTTAAACTCTGACATAGAAGCCAATGAAGTGGTGATGAGTATATTATTTATGTAGATATAATTTGTAACAATATTGTATTAATAATCTTCTGAAGAATTTTAAATTTATTGTTTCCAGAAATTATTTTTTATAGTACAAAATTGTATAAAATTTCAGAAACTAAATAACTAATAAATGATTAGTAGGTATTTAAGCATTATTGTTTCATGTTATCAATATATGTGACTATTGTGCGTCTATGTCGCAATGACGGTCAATTTTTTTTCTCCTGCTCAATAATAAAATGTTGTATATTTGGTGCGGCTCATAGGAATGTGGAAACATTTTTTTTTATTTTTAAGAGAAATGTACAATCTATACCTTAGGCACAATAGGTAAATGTGATACAGAATATACATATAAGGTATTAAACAAATTAATATTAATAATAATAACAGCTTACAATAAATTACATACTACCTACATGTTACGTTTGATGAGAGCAGCCACCCATTAATGACACTTTTGCTCGTTTTTTTTATTTTTACTTCTATAATATGTATTATATTTTATTGGAAAAAAAATAAATAGTTTAATAAAATAGAAAATGTATTATTTTTTTATTTAATTATGCACCATTGCAAGTTAATATAATATGTGTAGGTACCTATGTACGATTATTATTACATATTTGTGTACGATACAATAATAATATCATAATATATGATGTATAGGATAAAACGCTTTATTTTTATTATATTTTGCACGACGAAACTTTGTTTTTAAAACTAGAAGAAGATTGTTTTCGCTTACCGCACTGTAAAAATATCCCTAGAACACATTTTTTGTGCTGCAAAGCGTAGTTTATTTTTATTTATCGGTTGATCGTCTATAGACTTTACAGTATACAGTTTTTGCAGTTATCGAATCTATAGCAACAGCAGTAGATGCATTAATTATTATTTTTTGTGTACATCTGCATAATATACAGTGTGATTTTTAAGCATGCTCACCCACATTTTTCCCTTTAATAGTGCACTTATTCAAATTCTGATATTTGATGTAGGTACTACTTAAGGAGTGTCCTGCAGTGGCGATACAAACTTCTATTTTTCGAATAAGAACCCGCCTTTTATATTGAAAATATTATTTAGTAGCTAATATTCCTGAAAGTTTTTATGTATTTAAATCAAAATTCATGAATATTAGATGTAGTATTAATTTTAATCATACTTGGATAATTAAAAAAAAATATGTATATTGAAAGATTAATAGTATTTACTAAAATTTTCAAATCACATAGTCCACCATGTCTTCTATTACCATCTATTTACCATATCTACCATACCTATCTATTCCGATAAACATATTAACCTTAGTAAGTAAACAAAGTTATATAACTCAAAAACTGTTCGTTCAAATTTTCATTTTGATACATAAAAATCTCAAAAGAAATATCTGCTGAATAACTAAAAGTAAAAAGTGGGGTTCCTATTTGAAAAACAGAAGTATGTGTTGTCACAAGATCATCCTAAGTTGGACAAAAATTATTCTCAATTATTCGAAAATATGGTCGTCAAGTATATTATTTATATATATATATATATAATATGTAATATCGTTTTACGGGCGGGAGGAGTTTAGATATTTTTAATTTTCATAATGCATTAAAAAAAAAAACAATTTTAACAAAATCGAAGTTAAATAAAGTTTGAATATAGTAGTAGGTATTGTATAGTTGGATCGCAGATGCCAGATTGATGTGTAATGTGTATACATGATATTATTATATTATAATATTGTGTTATATAGAGATATTCCGAAACGAATGCAAGTGGAGGGAGCTGGAATTCAGTTAGTCTTAAACACGACCGGTTAGCCCCGTGAATAGCATGCTGCACCGTGAAGGGAGAGAGAGGAGAGAGAGCGAAGAAAATATGAAATATTATTTTTAACTTCACGTTGCGAGTACCGTCGTCAACGTTTTGGATACCATACTGTAGACATATTATTTAGTTCGCAGACATCACAATCCTCTATATAATATTATATTAATAAATAAATCGTTATGTCATTTTAAGCTTTCTCGCACCGCTGCACCGGTCAATTTTCCGAACGAAATTCGGCGGAACCTCGTCGTGCGTTAAACCGTTTGATTGTTGTAGCGAACTAATGAACTATGAGTGGGTACTATGTGAAGCTTTTAAAATCGACGAATTTCCCGGTTTTATCACTGCGAGAAATAACCTATAGGCACCTAATCAGAGTTTAGGGACACTCGTTTTTTGAAATGTGATGTTATACGATTACATAACTAGGTAGGTATATATATATATATAAGTATGTGTGTGTGTGTGTTTGCTGTTTAGTGTTAAGTGTTAACCATCTGTGTAGGCAATATCTGCGGGTATATATAGCTATACAAGTTACAACACAAGTGTAATAATATATTATATAACTTTATACTCCTACAACGCACGGAAAAAATATTAGCGGAATAACGATAATAATAATCTATTGCATAGGAAGATGAAGCTGGCCAAAGAGCACCCATTTTTCCTATATAGTTTGAACTTTGAATTATTATAATTTTTTTTTTTTATTTGATTCATACAATCTATACAATTTTACTATAATTAATAAGCATAAGTGATGGTACAAGATTATATATTTATATAGGACATGGGGACTTGGGTAGAGAAGCCGCCCTATAGCGACACTCCTACGATTGAGTTGTGTTTAGTCTGTTAGTCAAGGATCAGGTCGCGACACCTAACCTTTTTAACCTTTTGGGAGATTTTTGGGCATTGGGTTGGAAACATTTTTCACAATAGTAAGTCTGGATTATCGGGAAGAGAGTTGTGGTAATGGTTGTAGAATTTTGAGGCGGTTTATTATTACCTATTATTTAATATGATTTGTAATTTGTATATTATAAATGTGTTGTAATTTTACTGTTATTATTATAATTCAATGTCGTTTTTAATATTTTTACAATTATTTTAAATCGTTAAATCTTTTAGCTTGTCTGTTTTAACGTCACCATATTCGAATTGGAACAACCAATATATATATTATAAATAAATAAATAAATGTTCTCGTTATCCATAGTCTACACTTACAAGACATATTATTAAGTCGTCGCGTCACATCGACGTCGATATAATACAAATGTCGAGACGAAATATAATTTGACATTAATATTATCGAATATTATATGAACCTTATGACAGCGGTCAGAGCAGTCCGTGCACAAGAAAATGAATGTGATTTTCGTATGTATATATATTATATACCCAGGTATATGTGTTTATAGTATATTCAGGTGTTTTTGGTTATAATATCCCTGATAGAAATATTGTAATGCTAATATTGCAATAATATAATAATACTATCATTACAAAATTTCTATCAGGGTATTATTATTATTATTATTATTATTAGAGAAAACTCGGCGCGCGCCGTTTTAAATTGTAAGTACATAAAACTACATTTTAATAATAAAATACGCATCGTATTTGTGTGGGTGTGTGTGCATAACCTGAATAATGCGGATAAGTGTTATAGACGTGTCATAAAAAGTCACGACGTCTCTCGTCGTTTGCAGACGACGCGGAATTTACTTTATGACGCTGGTGCGAGTTGACAAAGCTCAAACACGCAGTTAGAATGGTTGGGATACTCCCTCACCCTGACCACGATAATATTATTATTATTGTAATGAGACTCGTTAAAAAAGTTGGCCTGGTTTATCATTTTGTGTATTTTGTACATATCATTTTCGTCGCCTTCAAATATCGCCGAGTCCTTTATAAGGACTATAGAATGTATATCTCAAGTACATACACAATAATAACAGAACCTATATTCAGTGATACCTGGGGACATGGTACCAGATCCCTTTCAATAAGTTGCAACAGAGTTGCAGGTGATTTGCCAACAATGAATCAATTTATATTTTACTTTGAAAAGTAAAAACTCGAGACTTTAAAGAAGCCAAATAAACATGCAGAATTGCTGAATATAGCTATAATAATTTGTCGGACATTTTATGTAGGTACCTGCCTCAGAAGTCAGAGGAACTTGTCTATAGATTATTTCCAATCGTCTACAACTCATTCGGAACTCGACTTTGGCTTTAATAATAAAATACAACAATAACGATTATTAAATAATATATTATATTATGCCCAGTTCGTGTTTATACACTTAATTTTGTGTGTACCTATTATTATTATTATTATTATTCGTGTCTGGTGTTTTTCAACCTGACGACCCCGCCATGGCCACGACGCTGTGGCCGTCCGACTATTGTCACCGCCGCCACTGCCGTCGATAATTTTAAGGACAGGTTATCACACCGTACGTCTGTGGTACCACCACCAAGTTTAAGGTCACCATCACCGGGTGTTTTCGACGATATTACGTATGGGAAAAAATATATATAAATGATATACCTACGCAAGGGGAGAGTGGAAACGTTTTTTTTTCTTTTCATTTTAACATATATATATAGTATATAATTATATTATACACGTTTGTATTATTCTCGGCGGTCCTTAAAATAGGATTGGCCTCCTCATCCGTATCTGTATAGGTATTATATAGGTACCCAGTTGACACCGTAAAACGAGTACCTACGCGTGCGTGCGTTTGTTCATTATTATTATTATTATTATTATTCGTCATCGTCATCGTCGTCATCGGAGGGTTTAATAAAATAATATTTAGCTCAGCCACCCGTCTGCACCGCCGTACTGTCTGTCTGGGTCAATCTCCAGCCAAGCCAGGGGTTCGCAGACTCGTTGGCGGCGGTGTGGGCGAGAGCAGATGACTATATTATTTTATAGACAACTACACATTATTACATAGTAAATGGCATATTATAATATATGAGTATGTAGGTAGTTATATTGTGTTTGGCGCCGCCGGCTATAACCGCTACTACGGTATCTGCAGTATTTGCGATATTTTTATCATATTATACCAAGGTATATATGCAGGTGCATATTGATGATTCGCAGTTCACCCCTGTTGAAGTCCCGACCAATCGTGATTACTGCAGTAGTCGTCTGCCACCCGACGAATAAAATTATATTGATCATTTATTATCATAATTTATCTAATATTCGACGATTGAAATGCAAATTCATGTATACTGAATACTATACAATACAAGAACAATACATGGTTATCTCGCGGGCTACGTCGAACAGCCATGGTTATTATTGTCTTTGTTACATTACGCGCGGCATATTGTAAGGTATTATATAATAATATAAAATATTATAATGTAATGTGCGCCCTGTATGCATATTTCCGCTGACCCGACTTTCATTCCGTTTTTACATTTGATATTTAATTGCTCGGTGTTTTGCGTCCGTTCGCATTTCACACGTACCTACTATTATTCTTGCTATTATCATCACTTTACCACGTGTGATTGTGTTGATATTGCACTAAACCGCATTCCCTGAAATGAAATCTGGTCAATACCCTCCTGTATATACTATATACAAGCCGTATATATATCTCTATATATTATATAATAATATATATTTTCGTTTGAAATCAATACCTATATTATATCGTTGTTTGTATATACGTGCAATAATAATAAATTGTCGTCCGCGATTATCGCGTCCAAGCGTATTTATAAGGGGTGTGATTGGCTACTCCCCCTCTCTTAAAACCGTTATGCACCCTATTCTTTGTTTTTCGGTCGAAAACCATAACGACTTTGTGACCATTTATTGTTTAAAAAACTCCACCAGAAATTAAATTCTGCATACGTTGCTATAAACAGGGTGATTCACCAAATACACTCATCCCCATTTTTCGTTTGACCTAACATTTTTTTTTATTCAAATTCTGATTTTTTGAATTTTTTGAATTTTTAAATAGGTATATCACACCATATTTTCAAATTTCTAGACTTTTTTGTACTTTCAGAGAAGCGTGTCCTGTTGGTATACAAATTTCTGTTTTTTTTTTCAAATGAGAACCCTTTTTCTATAGTAAATCATTTAGTGGATAAATTTTCTGAAAATGTTGACAGAACGAAATCGAAATTCGTATGAGTAGTTTTTGAGTAATTATACTTATTTAACTTTGTGAACTAACGATTATATAAATCCATGATAATGGGTTTG
The DNA here is from genome assembly GCF_005508785.2 of Acyrthosiphon pisum. Classification (NCBI taxonomy): domain Eukaryota; kingdom Metazoa; phylum Arthropoda; class Insecta; order Hemiptera; family Aphididae; genus Acyrthosiphon; species Acyrthosiphon pisum. The sequence continues at coordinate 72,103,570 of NC_042494.1, read as the reverse complement.
GGAGATATAGGGGCTATGGTCGTTTTGAAAAATGTATTAATTAATATTAATCTATCTACATTATCTTATAATTTGTGATAATATAGTCTTAGTATAGTGATGTTATACTGTTATATACTAGATCAAATATGATGGTAATATTTTTTTTATTTTTGTAAAACCATTTCTAAGGACTTTAATAGTATTATACTTAGTAGGTACAAATATTCTAATAACAGAGAAATATCTCATTCAAATTAAGAATCGAGTACACAAACATTTTCAAAAAATATTATCCACTAAATAATTTACTGTACCAAGGGGGGGATTTTCATTTGAAAAATAGAAGTTTGTAACGCTACACAGAGCTTCCTTAAATAGTACAACAAATCTCAAGAATTTGAAACATTACAATAACTTAAGTTTTCCGGATAATATTATTAATTGCAAAAACAGTGATAACCGCAAACAAATTTACCTTTTTCACTATTTACCAAATTTAACTTGGCAATTTTTGGCTAAACCGCAATTTCTGTTTCAGGTCTAATACTCTAATTATCAGTAAATAACCAGTTATATTATGTCCGCTATAGTGACTCATCCGATTCACTAATTAGTTATGTCTAATTTTGTCTTTTTCAATAATACAATTAATATTATAGTACATAGCTCATAAATATATTATAATACTATACTAAAATAGCTTCACGGACTTCTCGTAGCATCCACCTACTTAGATGGCTATATATTATTATAATATATTTGAATTTTAATTGAAATCAACGGGTAATGTATGTGTACTATACCTATTACCCATAACCTAGCTATACCTACCTACATAAACGCGCAGTTTTAAAAATCAAGGACTATATTATTATGTTACATAATAATTCATTATTAAAATATGTTATACATAGATAACAATATTGTATTGTGACGGTCCTGGCGAAGGCCAATTGTAATTCGAGTCGCCAAAGGGATTATTGAAGTGAAACTGAATGCCACGAAATATTGAGAGAATGAACAATATTATATAAAAAATGGTATTATGTACCTACTTATATAATATGTACCTATATATTAAGTATAGTTATAAAATTAATATTTTATATGTCCTGTATCTCTAGTTATTATTTGTCCCTTGATATTATATATAATATAGGTAGTATAATAGAAATTTTTTATTTTTTGTTAAACGGGAATTTCACGACGATATAGTTTTCAGTTTTAATGCGTTTTTGCATATCACATTTATTGTTCGACTAATGTATAGACTGCAAAACGGATTTAACAGTTTAAACTACATTTTTTTTGTATTATAACGTCTGAAGGATATATATTATTATTTATTATGATACAACAATAATTATTTACCTATTGTATGTTCTATATAACTACGTATACAATAATTTATGATTTAAAAAAAAAAATGTCGTTGCATAATATTTAATTAGCGTTCGACTACTGCAGCAATATATGCTTAGTTACCTACATTGTGTATAATTTTAACAACATGTACATAATAATCACATAATGAAGACTTTTAACTTTAAAAACAATTTTACATTGGATATTTACTAAACACTAACTAATATACAATTATCGTTTTAACTTCTTTTCTCGATATATAAAACTAAGAAAAAAAATGATAACGATGACAACAACACATGTACTAATGTGTTAACTACAATACTATAAACATGTAATGCATTTAAGTATAAAGTTCCAATGATATTTTAAACTATTGCAACACTTGCAACGATATAAGCATTTCAAATTTAAATATTCAACGACTGCAGTAGACACTAGTAGGTACTTACTTAATTACTAGTTTCTTATGCAGAAATTTTAATTTAATTTAAAATATTTAAAACAATTGAAATTATATCAATAGTACAAAATACATGTTGTTTTTTAATAATCTCTGTTAGACGGCACCTTCTGACGAAATGTTTATACTATTATGATAGAAAAAATATTTTTTCGTCTGATTTTTAAGTTCACATTTACACCCAATTAAAAGTATAATAATAATAATAATAATAATAATAATTCATAAACCATAATTTTACTATTTCTGGGTAGGTGAAGTGAGCAGGTATTATGTCAAAATTAATTGGAATCCAAACGATCGTAACTTCCTGTGTTGCAACCAACATTTTTTCAAGGTAGGGAGGAGGATCCATATACTTGTTTAAACTTAAAGAATTTAACCAAAGAAAGAAATCTCATATATGTAATAGTAATAATAAGATCAAAGGGGGGACCCCTCCGCCCTGGTAACTTTTACTACGATTGTCGCTGTCTAGACAAAATATAAATACCACTTACTACCTAAGTATATTAATATTATTTATTTATGACACAAATAAATATAAATTTCAAGGACGATGTAAATAGTTATTCAAATTGTCAAAAATCTGCAGTGTTAAGAAACACGCCCGTGACAAAAATCGTTAAAATGTTTTACTTTGAAATAATCAAACGAATTTTGGCACACAATTAGTGACGTTTGATGGAATGAGTTTATATCTGGCAAACCCGGAATAACCGATGTTTCCATTTTAATTAATTGTGATTTATATTTATTATACCTATAGGTTTAGAACACCTTATAATATCTCCGCCGTGTTCGTCCGTCCGTATTATTTAGTTACCAGTACATAGTTACGATTGTTTCATGTTTGTATTAAGATTTTATAACCGCGGTTCTATTGAAAGTAAATTCATACTACCTAGCCAATAATAAAAAATATCAATACATTGTTATTTAATATAGTTTCATAATAAGGTGAAAATATAAAAAAAAAATTATTACCAAATAATAGTTTTTTTTATTTTTTATTTAATATGTTTATTAAATTATTGTTTCAATTCATCAAGTATAATTACAATCATAGTTATTTTTAAATTGTATATAATATGAAAAAATGGTTTTTGCGTTGCATAAAAATACGTTTAAATATCGGAAATTTAGCACGGGTCAGGGAGCTTCCCTTGCTCGTTTCTTTTATAACTACTTATACTGTCGCAACGCCGAGTTAAATTTTGTTATATTTAACGAGCCCAAAGACGCTGTGGGACATGCTATTCATGGACGGATCGCTGGTCTCAAAATCTAAATCGATACATCCTCCACGTATATTATTCAATGCGCATAATATTATACGACACGGCCATCACTAACTGCACCGATTATACCTCTTTTGGCGGCCTCTGTTTGTAATAATTTATTATACTATATTATATTCACATTCAATAATAGACATTGCCAATATATATAGTAATGTATTACTCTTGAACCCCCGCGTGAAACCGTTATATTATATATAGTGTCCGATTAAAGTGTTTTGGTCGTTCTGGGGATAAAAGCATCATAATATAAAAGCTTACCTATATAGTAAATACCCTAAAAGCATATTATAGTGTATCGCGGGAGTATAGTCTGCGGTCGTACACCGCGAGATAATGCGTTTTCCAAAATTCGCTATTCCCACAGAAGAACGCGGGTCTTCATATTATAATATAGACTCATTTCTTTTTCCATGCATATCGCATATTATTATGTCTAATACATATTATGATGTATTATTTATTAATATAATATGTTTTATTAAACTATGATTTATCTATAAAACGGTTTTGAATTTGAGTGTAGCTGGTCGCGATGTCATTCGTTCGCCAAGTTCGTGCGTATTTACTATAATAATAATCGTTTGTATATTATTATTTTGAACGGGTGTCCATAATCCATACTGCAGAACCTACTTATACCTACATATTATTCAACTTATCATTTATGGATCTATACGGTATAAACGTATAGCGTGTTTATTTCTGAATTTCTGATATTCGTGTTCTATATAATATTATCATTATAATTTTGTTGATCGATATATGATTTCGGAAAATCGTAAGGCTAACTCAGTGAAAACAGGAATTTTCTGACCGAGTGGACTGGACAATATTGATTTAGGTACACAAAATCAATAATAATATTATAATTTAAACTGCATAGGATTATAAGAACGATGCGTATATAGTGTGGTATGCCGGCGTGGGTTGATACTTGATGCTATGAATGGGGTTGGGGTCAGTGGTATATGATATATAATATATAGTATAATTTAAGCCGGGCGGAAACATCATGTCTAATAATTTAAACGGAACCGAAGACCTCCGTAATAACTTCTAATTGGATCGTACCACAAAGTTATTCGACAGACTCGCGACGCCCCCGTTTCGACAACGGCAATGATTTTACGTGTTAGTACTATTATTATTATTAATAAATTATTGCCGTTTATATTATACTGTTGCGTAGTTAACATGGAAAAATGATCATCAGTTATAAAATACGGCAGTCGTCGATTGCTGTGTATTTCAGTTCAATAATTTCATGAGCAAATCGTTTTAGGCCTACGAAAATGAACAACAAAATATGCAAAAAATACATAGAGTTCAAGGGGTATGAATACCGACCGTTTCTTAAGGAGTTTAGTATAGGCAATTTTCTATTAGTTTGTTTGCGGGTCGTGAAATGTGTGCGTATTGCGTACCTAGTAGTAGTGTGTTTATAAATAGCGGAGCGCACCCGCACCCGCACGCACATGTCTGTAACGCAGCATTTTACACACTAATTACAAATGTGAATTTTAGTGAAATGTCCAGTATTTCCAATAATATAGCTTACTGAGTGACGTTACAGTATGATCACCTATTATGGAAATTGAAGAGAAAAAGTTTATCTGGGCTTGTATAATAGGAGTCGATTTTCGATATTTTATCTTCAATGTCCAATATTTAGCTTTAAAACTTGTGATATTTTACTTTTTGAATTTGAATTATCGACTTTAGTAATTAAAATATTAAAAATGTACTTACATACAAACATAGATTAACTTATCTTCTACAATATTGATAACGGGTGTATTTACTCTCAAACCGCTCAGTAAACCATATTATTGAAAATACAAAAATACATTTTCATAGAATTTTTTATTATTATTCACTGCCCTTAGAGGGGCTGGTGCATAATGCATTCCAAGGAGTAAAAACTAGGCATTTTATACTTCAGTTTATATTGGTCTTGTGAATGTGCTAAAACTTGAAAGTAAATGAACATTAGTGTGTGTAATTCGTAGTACCGATCACGTTGTATAGGGACATCATAGTGGCCGGATAGTACGTCAGTTATTTTACCTATGCGCATGCACATGTCACCACATACATATTACTTTATAAAATTATTAACATTTTTTTTTTTCAAAAAATACTGCCAATGACTTCAATCACTACGCTCAGTAGGATGTTCCTACTTAAATTTTGGAAACAGATTTAAATTCTCCTATAAATTTACTATGGTTAAACTGTCGTACATGTTTCATATTCTATATCAATGCATTTAAATTTGAATTATGAACATTATCTATTTTTACTCTTTTTTTTAGTACATTTCTAAGTAAAAAAAATAAAAATCAGAAAAATGAAATTGTCAAAGCATAGATAATTTAGTGAAGAAATCATATCTGCTTTCAAAATAATTAATATCAGAACATTATATTGGGCGTAGTGATTGAAGTCGTGAATGTTTTCGATCGAAAATGAATCATGCTCCAGCCCCCTTAAAATGAATGGTTCCGTAGAATATTTTCTGAAAGATAACTGTAGAAATCAGCCAGATGGCGACCCATGTGTATTCTCTGTCATTGCTCAATTTTCTGGGAACATGAATTTGGTCTGTAAAATGAGCAAAAAAGCGCCTTGATCACTCATTGCGAAGTTCTCTACCAGCTTGTGAAAATCCCGTCAAAATTGGTTCAGCCGCTTCGACGATTAGCCCGGACAAACGCAGACAAACATTTCAATATTATATTTAAGTATTTGTTTTTATTTGAGTTTCTAATATTGCTTTCTATTATGCAACGATGAAAACGAGAAGCACTGTTATAATAATGATAAACATTAAAAATAAAAATAAAAACACCGGTGCGGCGGCGAAGTATAATATTTTGTGTGTATATTATTGTTGTACATGTGGTGAAATGGGTCACTGACCATATATATTTTCTCGGTGTATATAATATTATTCAGACCTCCTCCTTCGTGTAAGACGCAGAATTTGGATCAAAACCAAAATGTATGTGTGTATGTGATTATATTATAAATATATTGTAACGAATGCGTGCGTGATATACTGTACAATTATTATACAAAACACATTTAATAATATTATATAAATACGACACGAAGGTACAACGTAGGGGCGCTTTTTGATAATATAATAATAAATATTTCGTACCCATATAATGTGATAATATTTTCTATTCCACCGAGGCTGCGGTGTTTTTTTTATTTTTAAATATTTTTAATTAACCCTGTTCGCCGGTCGGCGTCCGTAATGAATGTGTTGTTCTCTGTTGCCGCCGTTCGCCTTGAACTCTTGCCGGAATCACAATATTTATAGGTACATTTCGATGGAATGCGTACTACATGCAGCGTGTTTACAAAGTGTATGGGGGCCCGTGTATTTCGGGAAACGAATCGTTTTTTATACATCACACCCCACACGAAAACAGCGTGTACCCCCCCCGCCGTTCGGATGACTACGATGCCCTTCGACCCGCCGACCGACCTATATCATTACAGCCAGTGGTTTCCCGTATACGAGTGTACTAATTATTATGACGTACATACTTTACCGTGTCGTTTGTGGGTACGCATACGGTTAAGGCTACGGGAAATAAATCCCGTGTGGCTGTGTGCTTCACGTATATTATATTATAGGTAGTCGTTATGTTATTAACATAGTTAAAACTAGGCATTTTTACGAGTTTTATTATATATTTTACTATAGGTACGCAATGATATTTCTAAATATTATTTGAAATAATTTTAAGATATCTATTGCCTATTTATACCCAGACGTGGTTCTACGACTACATTTTCGTACGGGCAATAGTAGGTAAATTTTTTATAATAATTGGTCCTTATAACTAACAATAAAAATCCCCCGCCCCCTAATATTTTCTTATTAAAATATTGTTATTAATTTCCACCACAAAACATACTTTAAAATATTGTCAGTAGATATTAAAGGTACATTATTTAATTTTTTCAATAAGGAACACCTGCAGAAGTTTTGGAACGGGCGTCCGTGCTGTATTGCTGTCTATGGCGCGCTGGGACTGTAACTGATGTTAGGTATACCGTATACCTATAACCTACGCTCGCAGAGATGGACTGAGCTGGCAACTAAGATCGAAATATTTATTCTGCCTATGACTATAATTACAGTATATACTAACCAACCAATTTTGTTGATTTGCTCACTAAATGCACCATTTTGTATTAGCACAGTCTTTGGAGAACGACATGTTTTACACACAAATATTGTAGGTACCTTAGCCGTACCTATAACAATAATATTGTAATTTGTAAATAATCATAACGCATAAGACGCCTAAATAGTTATTTTGTTATGTAATTTAGTTTACTCAATTCTTCCGGATAACTTTTTTAACTTTAAAGTAAAAAAATAGTCACTCGGAACTCACCCTCGTTTGGTATTTTACAATTGAAATTATGAACCCAGTATCATCTTTTTTCTTTTTATCTTTTGTACAAATCGTACTACACAAACCGCTTCCTCGTCATCTAACAACTCCATATTATTTTTATTACTAAATATTAGTATTTTTGATTATTATACTTACATATTAAAGTAAACGTTTTTAAGTTTAATGTTTTAAGTCAAATTTGATTTCAGCTAATCAGCTTTTACAAACATTTCGATTGTGTGCTATATATCTAGTAGATAAACTAGTTCTAAACGTAAATTTATCTAAACTACCGTGTAATTTTTTTGTTTCTTCATCTCGTCTATCATTTAATTTTCTATTAATTGCAGTGACGCAACTAAAATACAATTTCGGGGGGGGGGGGGGGGGGGGGTGGTGGTACAATGTTACATTATTACACAAAGCTTGTCAAGACGGCCATTTTTTTCAACTAGTTGAAGTGAAGTTACTTTAATAAAAAAAACTAACTAAGTTTGAATATAAGTTAGTTTCTGAAACTGTCCGAATTTCTAACTTAGTTAGCTAGAAGTTAGTTTGGTGAAAATAGTAACTTAAGTTAGAGTAAACGTTAGAAGTTAGTTTTTTATAGATTAATAAACCTTTTTCTTGAAATGTAAATAATAAGTAATCTAACTTAAATTATTGATTAAAACTGAGTAATTTGATCAAAATGTTCGAAGTAGGTACGTAATAATTCAGTTAATTG
>NC_042494.1:72092992-72094831 GCF_005508785.2 Acyrthosiphon pisum | reverse complement strand
CATTTTCTTATGATATTTGTAAATAAATGCTTTTTTGGTACTTTTTTGTCAGTTTATTAGCTTTTTAATTAGTTTTTGTAAATTATACGCATATTTAACATTTTTAGAACATTTACGTAAATATTTATCTAAATTATTATTTATTAATTTATTTTAACTGTATTATTATATATACTTATTTCGTGATTTCGTAGTGAAATATTATCGCCTTATCGGAAAATAGATTCTTAAATTTTGTCAGTGATTACCGAGTGGGAGTAGTGGTTACGTAATACGTTGACATTTATCGACATTTAATAAAACAGTTTATAATTTATTTTTTTCAATATTTATAAATTGTGCTTAGTTGTTCTAATAATTACTTAGTGTGAACATATACAAATGTTTTTAATAAATTATTTTATGATATTAAAAATATTTTTCAGCTAAACTTAAAAATGTTCAAGTCTTTTTTAGTTGCATTTTCTTGGTTAAAATGCTTTTTTTTGTAGCATTATTGGCAATTTTTTAATTCCGTTTTTGTAGGTTTTTAGACTTTAGTGCTTTATTTTCCTAGCCCTAATTATTACACAAAGCTTGTCAAGACAGCCATTTTTTTCAACTAGTTGAAGTTAAGTTACTTTAATAAAAAAAACTAACTAAGTTTGAATATAAGTTAGTTTCTGAAACTGTCCGAATTTCTAACTTAGTTAGCTAGAAGTTAGTTTGGTGAAAATAGTAACTTAAGTTAGAGTAAACGTTAGAAGTTAGTTTTTTTATAGATTAAAAAACCTTTTTCTTGAAATGTAAATAATAAGTTATCTAACTTAAATTATTGATTAAAACTGAGTAATTTGATCAAAATGTTCGAAGTAGGTACGTAATAATTTCAGTTAATTGGTATATCACTTATCAGTTATTAGAACATAAAAGGTGAAACAAAATAAAAAAATATATTACAGTACTGTCATACGTTTGACATCTTAAAATATTAATTAAAATTAAAATATTCATTTTGGAATGAAAAAAAAATACTGCTAATAACTAGTTAGTTTTTTTTCTAACAAGTAGATTAGACTATTTTACACATTAAATTCAACTAGCTAAGTTACAAAGTTAATATATATATCAAAACTAACAAGTCAAATTAGAAAGTAACTTTGTAAAACCCCTAACCCCTCCCTCCCTGGTTGCGCCGCTGATTCATTGAACCGTTTAAGTTTTTTTTTTACATTTTAAATTATTAAAAATAATAAACAAATTACGAAATACGACTGACGTATATCACGTAACAACGCAAGACAATAACGTCAATAGTAAAAATACGACGATATTACGATAATAACGGCAAATAGATTTTGTTGTCGGCAAAGTAGTAGTTTCCAGGGAAAATTCAATATACTTTATAACCCACCAAAATATCCAATTAAAATCCAAATCTAATTTGTTTTTCAAAAGTATGATAAAAAGGTACAGTAGAACTTCGATTAACCGTCACTGTCGGTACCGGGGCTTTGACGGTTAATCGAATAGACGGTTAACGGAAATTTTGCAAAAAAAAACGTGTAAATACATATACATACACACATGTATTATATTTTATATTTATATTATATATTTATCATATTTTACGTGTGTACTTAAAAAAAAAAAAAATACTTACATTGTAACAAATTATAAACATACATACCACACATATTATAAAAAAAAATCTGTCATTTTAGTTTGTTTTTTTGATTATTTTGAAGATAATTATTTTTTTTTTCGGCGGTGACCGATGACGGATAACAGAGAGTGATGGTTAATCGAGTGACGGTTAATCGAAGTTCTACTGTATACAATTAATATTTTGTTTGCCTG
>NC_042494.1:72077557-72092942 GCF_005508785.2 Acyrthosiphon pisum | reverse complement strand
TGTTGTTATTCAAGTAAGTATACAAATTAAAAAGCAAATGTATTTTTTTTTTTAAATTAGTATTTTTGATTATTATACTTACATATTAAAGTAAAAGTTTTTAAGTTTAATGTTTTAAGTCAAATTTGATTTCAACTAATCAGCTTTTACAAACATTTCGATTGTGTGCTATATACCTAGTAGATAAACTAATTCTAAACATAAATTTATCTAAACTACCGTGTAATTTTTTTGTTTCTTCATCTCGTCTATCATTTAATTTTCTATTAATTGTAGTGGCGCAACTAAAGTTAGTTTTTTTTCTAACAAGTAGATTAGACTATTTTACACATTAAATTCAACTAGTTAAGTTACAAAGTTAATATATATCAAAACTAACAAGTCAAGTTAGAAAGTAACTTTGTACAACCCCTAACCCCCCCCCCCCACCCTGGTTGCGCCGCTGATTCATTGAACCATTTAAGTTTTTTTTTTACATTTTAAATTATTAAAAATAATAAACAAATTACGAAATACGACTGACGTATATCACGTAACAACGCAAGACAATAACGTCAATAGTAAAAATACGACGATATTACGATAATAACGGCAAATAGATTTTGCTGTCGGCAAAGTATAGTTGTTTCCAGGGAAAATTCATTATACTTATAAACCCACCAAAATATCCAATTAAAATCCAAATCTAATTTGTTTTTCAAAAGTATGATAAAAAGGTATACAATTAATATTTTGTTTGCCTGAATTCGGTGGGCCCCTCATTTGAGTGGGCCCAGTGCAAATGCCCCATTTGTCCTTGCATAAATATGGCCCTGATTATAAGAAATGTGCCTAATGAAGTAGGCGTATGAGTGTATTAGAGTTGTCTCAATGTCTACACTAACGTAAATGTAATATAATCGATTATAATATTTTCATTCGATTTAGCAAAATGGCGCCAACTTTAATGCGGCTGCCGGGTAAAAATGTAAAATAATCACCTAGTGTGCTTCAAAAAAGCTCATGAACGGTTATTGTTCACGAGTTTTATTAAGTTTATCTTTTAATAAAAACAATGTAGGTACTCTGTATTTCAAAACATCTATTAATATATGGAAAATCACATCGTTTAAAAAAATTACACAGCAAGCTTGAAGCTACACGCAAAATGTTTTTTTTTAATATTTTTCATATTATTATTATGTCCTTATTTATTTTACTATCTCAATGTTTGTCAGCAGTGCAATCCATTTATGCTGCGCTTGTTTCCGTCAGCATTATTACATAATATTTTATGCACAGGTAAATGTATACTTTTCAGTTTTCGTATATTATATCGTTCTTATTATATTTTTTGAAGATTTTTTTATCCACACGATCGAAATATCGAATCCTTATGTAATGCACCGCCTCATAACAATAATTATGTCTATACTAAATTTTGTGTACCTTTTAAATTTTTTAATAAAACTACGACTTATTATATACTATCTTATTTATGCATACTTTGTCAATGATATTTAACATAATATACTAGGTACTATTATTTTATATTCGAAATTAAACATTGAAATCATAAATACTACAATAATATTATAATATATATTTATATATACATCAAACTACATTATCTTTACACATTATCTTACATATCGTACTTTACCTTACATATGGTAGCATACAGTACTTTCGACTTAACGGTTACTGTTTAGTATTTATCTTTTTTACCTTTTTCCAAAACCATTGTTAGACGACTCGTCGCAGCGTTCGGCGGCGGCGATACGGCAGGCCGACGCTGTGCGAAAACAGAACAATAAAAAAACATCTTTCCCGCTTTCCGGTGTAGGTAGCTCGCAATCGGCGTGTAGTGACTACTTACGCGGTACACCTTCCGAATAGTATATTATAATAGTGAATTAGCGAGTATAATGAGTACAATAATATTATACCTTTACCGCTATTATTAAAATATTTTAGGTATGCGTGCTCAAAAATATAACCGTGGTATAAGAAACAAAATATAATAAACGCGGTGGTATATCGCCGGAAGAATTATTATTACAATAATAACGACGATGACGATGACGAGTACCTTATACGATGTCCCGGTAACGGTAAATTTGCGCGTCTTCAACAATCGTTATTGCGTGTTATATACCTACGTCTTCACTAATTCAGAAATTATTCGGAAGCTTTCCGCGGGGATGAAGTCGGAGTTTTGTTATTATTGTTACCACCACTATTACTATACACACGGCTGTAGGTATTTTGTGCGGTCGCGATGGCGGGCCTTTACGTGAGCAGAAAACGTAATAATAAAATACGTCACGGAGCAGAAGCGGGCGATTCGTCCTGTAACCGCACGATAACCGTGGTATCGTTCACAGTATATTATATACATTATTATTACATCGACATACCTATATACGGTGTGTTTCTGTGATATCGAAATGCGATCCCGAAGTTGTCTGCAGATACACCTTGTAATTCGTAAATAATAATGCATCAATATTATATTATAATACCTAGGTACTACACATTTTCCAACACGGCACCCGATGATACAAATTAACACAATACAGTGAAACCTCGAAGATCGGTCGTGGACTAAAAAAAAATCGAACTATCCAGAATTCGAGTTAAGGAAAAAGTTGTTTACCGTACATATTGAAATTCAGGGGCAAAGGCAATACTTCAAGCTATCGACAATTCGACTTAAAAACGTTCCGAATTATTATAACAATTATTGTCTAATCGAGTCAGGGCAAATGACAATGCGTTCTGTCTTCTAAGTTCTGAAGGAAATATTATATATATATATATATTATAGTTATTCGGTATTAACCAGCAAGTCTATTCGCTCGGTGTTTGGATGATGATTTTATAATATAGAGTTTACGCGGCGAGGACAAAAAATAGATAGTTCGGGTCCGCAATAAAGATGTTTTAGTCGTTCCTAATATTACTATTGATTTCGGATAATAATTTAAGAACAAATTTAAAAAAAATAAAATCCAACGCCGTCCTATGTGGGCGGATAATCATTGTCTAATCACTCTACTTTATTCTATCGGTAATTTATTAATATGATGGCTGATCAACAGTCGTCGTGGGTTATGAAGATTTTGGTTTTTGACAATGGTATTGCTTATAAATTTAATTAGTAAACCACGGAGACATATTATTATTTATATTATTATGTTTTGTATAATATTTTGCACGGAGTTTGCGGTTGGCCACCGTAGCTTAACCTTTATGCCCCTAATCGTTATGCATTTCTGACAAAAATGGTGGAGCATGACGACAATAATATTGTTGATTATCGTTAGGTATTGTTGTTATTGTTGTCGTCATCATCATCATCATCATCATCATTATCATTATTGTCGTTGTTCTCACATTTTTCGCGATGAAACAAAACGCCCGGACGGTAAGCAAAACAATAGTCTTGCACTATCACGTCGTTGGGCGCTATCTGTCCGTCAGTATTTTATTCCGACACCATCGATGACGGATCGGATTTGTGAGGGCTTTCGGAATTCATACAAAGTGTACAATTTTAACTTTGAACTTGTGACACGATATAAATAATAAATACCTATCTAATAATATTATGTTTAAAAAAAAAATGAACAATAAACCGTAGGTCGACCTAATGACGGGAGTGCAACTGACTTATTTACAATAAGTACCTATCGACTATGATTATTCGTTGTTCGGGAAAAAAATCGGTTAATAGTAATTATTTGGTTTGATCATAATATTATACCAAGGTGTATTGATACACCTTATATTATACCAAGTTTTTACATAATATAGAAAATGGTCGATTATCATTAATACAATTCAGCGCATATTTTTGCTGAACTGTTAATAAAATAAAATATTCATAATTAGGTGTAATTACTTTAATAGTATTTATTCGTTAAATATATTATGATTTTATAGTCATAAGTACAATGCCGTAGACAAGAATTTAACATGAGGAGGGGGGTTCATTATAATCACTAAAGTATCAGCTATAACACACTTCCCGATAACCCACGCCGTAGACTAAAAATAAAATGGTGAGGGACCTTCTACTTAGTACGTAATCAAGCAACATAAGTGCAAGGTGTTACTACCGGGTAACACCTCCCTAATCATAAAACTCATTGTTATTATATTGTCACTTTGCGGGCTGTTACCAGCTTACCACTGAATAACCTCCTTAATCTTAAAACACATTGTGAATAATTATTATTTATGACATTTGTCAGACCACTCAGACCTACTCATAGTATAAAACTGTATAGATTGTAGATTTACATTATAAATAAATAAAAAAAAAAATATTAAATCCGTTACATTTTATACTTTCCGTGTAGATAGCAAAGGGTATGAACCACCGACCAATTGTCTACGGCACTGCCATTAGTAGATACTAAATGAATAAGTTGATTTTACTAACGAGTTATGTTACTACGTTGTTCATTAATTGATATTTGATGGACTATATTATTTTGGATATTAAGCGTTTACAAACGGAATACCAAATACAGACGGTTAAAAAAAGGCAAGCATAAATGGTACGCTGCACGTTGCCACACTGGTGAAACAATACCATTATTGTCAAGCAAAATCAAACAGTCATTTATAAATTGGGATTTCAAAACTATTTTTTCATTAATCGTTTGTGGGGAGAATTCGTTTATATATGTACCTATGTTTATTCACCCAGCTTGCCACAAATCGACCCGTGGAAGCTGTAAATATGCTTGCACATTACTTTATTACGTATTATATATTATTACCTTGTTGTCATCGATCAACTTATATAATATGAAATTTTAAAAATCACACTGAAAAAAAAATTAAAACTAAAATATTTATTTGAACAAAATACTATACAGGTTTTTCTGTGTTGATGAAAAATCAATAAACCGACAAAATATTAACGAAAAGGGGAATATGGCACCCTTATCATCAATCCCGTGAGCATGCCTCAGCCCGCGAACTCCGAAAGCCTGTAGTGTTTGAACCGGGATCTATGCCCGTTCATAACTATAAACTATTTATATTATTATTAGTAAGGCCCAGATGTTGATGACTATTGCATCTTTTCCTGAAACATCATAATCCATAGATGATCTTTAACTGACTTAAAATGTGTTCCAATAATATATAAATCTATATAGATATAATTATTTGTATTTTCCATTTTTTTGTATTTCTATCGTTCTCGTATCAATTTTGTGACTTTTAAGATCATTTTAGGTCATAAGTTTTAAGGAAAATTTACATTATTTCAACAATTGAGAGAATAATCAGTACTTAGTTAGTTATTTGTCGATAGTATATTTTCCACTAATTGAAAAAAAAAAATGTACGTACATATGTTTATAAACTGTAATTTTAATTTTAAAATGAACAAATATTTTTATTAACGCTAACAGTTTTATGAGTGGTTTTTAAGTATTTGGGCCGTTAACAAATTATAACAATTAATAGGACATTTTTTATTTTTAGTCCTTTTTTCTGGGTTTTTATGTCCTAAATGCATATATTTTTTAGGTAATGTTTATATATTTTTTAAGACATCATCATACGGGCCCTAATTATCAGGTTATATGTTTAATTATTATTAATATTGTTATTACCAATCAGCGTCGTGAATAATATTATTATTACAATATTGCAGCCATCCACCCACGCCTCTATCACTCCGCGCAATTGTTGACTCCGATATGGGCCTAAATTATTGTATAGCTGACCGGTACACATGTACAATATTGAAATTAATTTAAATATTTGTTAACACTTATGATATTGTCCACGTGTGTATATAATATATAACGTCAATATCAATTAATTCCGTCGTTCAATCTTGAACGCTACCTACTCTAGTATTGTACAATACATAAATAAATTCAAAATATGTATTAATATTTATGCATAGTGTAGTAGGTATTTTAATATCCAATAACATACCTGTTATTGTTAATATTATCGTCTATTTACTCGTACGACTCGAATACATAATAATATAGTCAACACACAAATATACATATAGTTCTCGCTAATCCTTAGCTTTCGTTTGGTGATGATTTTAAAGTTCTAGGTCAAGGCCAACTTCACAAGGTCAAAAATTATCGATCGAAACGGTTGGGCCAAAATTCCTTGCAGCTTCAAAAGCTAATGGTGGCTTCCATAGTGACTTACACATTTTCGCCATAATCATTAGCTTTTGTTTGATGCTGATCTCAAAGTTCAAGGTCAAAAGGGGTAGGCAAACTTCACAAGTTCAAAAGTTAATAGCAACCGCCCGAATGACTTGCATATTCTTAATACAGACTTGCAAATTCTTGCTTATCAATAGCTTTCGTTTGACACTGATTTCGAAGTTCTGGGTCAAAATAAAAGAACTAGGTACGTGAAGCTGTCCCAACTTTTAATTTTTTGATTTTACACCACAGAGCCGGTGTATTTTTCATTTTCGAAAAAAACCGCATTTTTTGTTTTGAACTATTTTTTTCTGTTTAAAACGATGTCTTAAACAAAGTAATATGTTTGACTTTTAAACAGTTTAACATTTCTTCAGGTCTTATACCGACCACCTGAAGGTTGCCAACGTCCACAGGGGGGCGCTATCGCCCACTTTGAGAAATACTGATTTAAGAAAAATGTAATAAATTACATTATAGTTTTAATTCAGAACAATTTTAATGTTTCAATTAAAGAAATATTCACATTTTTATGAGTACACTTTATATAGGCTCGAAATCATACCTGTTTTTCATTATAGCCATTATTCCTCAAAAAGGGTACATTCTGAGTGATATAGGGACTTAGCACTAACGTGGAACCAAGTAGAACAAACGGTACCAATGTAGCACAATGGAATGAATATTTTTTTTTCGAAATTCTAATACGGCAGGGCTGAGGACATGAACTATAGGACCTTGGCTAATAGACCTTAACTATAAAAGTTGAATCTTTTATACATTTTTAACTAGAAAATCATTTTTAAATTTGATAAATTTTGTCAAAATTCGAACTTTATATGCTTATAAAGAAAATTGTGTCTATGTATTTTTAATATTTTTCAACTGTTGATGTAACAATATATAAAAAGCCTTGTAAGTTGTATTCAATGTTCACGCTTTTTGACCCAACGAATAAAATTTTATTGACATTTATAGAAAAAAAACTAAAAAATTGGTAACTAAAAATGTCCACAAGCAGCTAAAAACAAGTAAAAATATTTTGAACATTTTCAGTGTATAAAAAATGCTAATATAAACATTCTGTGAAAATTGTATGTATCTACGGTCATTTGTCTTAGAGTTATTACATTCAATACGGAGTTATAGGATTTTGCGTAACAAATACCGTTTTTTTTAAATATTTTTTTGTTTTTTCCCGACGATTTTGAAAATTACACTTTACCTCCCCAATGCACTTACTAGATACACTTTCCCATTGAACAAGATACTATAGTTGAAAATCGAAGCATTATTTCGACTACTTATCGTGTACACAGACACGAATAAAAAAGAACATACATCATTGTAAAATCAATACATTCTACGCTCCGCTCAGAATCTAAAACAAAAATGAAGTTCGAAATTTTTGTACGCCTTTATAATATAGCTTAAAAAGAGTACCTACATAATATTTATAAACTGTATGGTGTAAATAATTTTTATAGGTTAGGTTACACTTATACTTACACCATGTAATTTTAAAAATAGTAGGTATGTTGAATTTCTTTAAAGTATATTATATAAGCATACAAACATTTCTAATTTTATTAGTTTTTTTCTTATTATCGATAAATCAGAAATTAAAAAAAAAAAATTATGAGTAAATCCATAGAATTATATATAAATAAACATATGTATTCTGTATAGTAAGAATTTTAACAAAACTCGTGAAAATCACAAAAAATATCAAATTATTTTGAGGTGGAAATTCATTTATATTTAAATCTAAAATTTCAAAATGTAATACAAGATTTCCAATAAGTTTTCTGACCTTTAACAAAAAAAAATTTCCCGGAAAGTCAAATCTTTTTATGAGCTTTTGAAGCTTACATTTTTTAGCATTGGATATTCACTCGATTTCTCAAGTAGTGATTTTCTTATTTTGTTATAATTTAAAAACGAATAACTGTAGATACTTGAAATTTATATCATATATTTATTTTATCAATTCATATACTTAATTAAATTTTCAAAATATTTCAACTGTTTTCGAGCTTTTTACGAACAATTTCAATTGTCAATTTGTTTTGTTTTTTTTCTATAAATGTCAATAAAATTATATTTGTTGGGTCAAAAAGCGTGAAAAACTTATACAAAGCTCCTGATATATTTGTCATAATAGAGGTTCAAAAATATTAAAAATACATAGACTCAATTTTTTATTATAAGCATTTAAAGTTCGATTTTTGACAACATTTATCAAATTTAAAATTTAAACATTTTTAATTCTTTAAATTTCTTATTTTTTTTTAAACTATATAGTATATAATATATAGGACTCAACATAAGGTATATATCTGATTAAATGTTAATGTAATTTTTAAAATTTTTGTTGAATGTAATTTATAAAATATAACTATACCGGTATATGATTTTATTAATGGGTACTTTTTTTTGGCATTCAGTTATTAGTCCCTGGATTACGCGGTTCTGGGAAAACGTACGGTCCTCGTCCTTTCATCATACAGTCCCCGCTGGATACTAAAAAATATTGACGATTTTCGATGGTGGCGGGTTCATTAAAAGTATTACTACGTCACTGTACTTCGGCGGCGAGCCGTTTAAAATATACAAAACATAATAATAATAATAATAATATATGTGAGTCACCGACTCGGATAGTGACTCACGGGCGACCGTCGCCGTACTTAAACTTTACTGACGTACTTATAGACTATAGTTATAACTTATAATAATAATAATATCACGATTTTATCTCGTCAAATTTCAATCGATCGTGGACTTAGGAAAGTCATCGGGAAAACGTGTTATATCCGTTTTTCGCGTGTGCGTAATAATATTATAATTTTATTCCGAGTTCGTTTCACCAAGTACAAAATAACGGAGACGGTATTTATACTATTTAAAGCCGACACGTCACGTCGCTCATCTACGCGTGTCTTACGCTACGTTCAATGTGTTTATATATTATAACATACCTATGTATACCGCGTTAGGTTGATGGGTCACCGGTCGTCTGTGCTGGTCATCGCCACTACAACCGCCACCACCACCTCCTCTCTTCTCTTCTCTTCCCTACTACACCTAGTATAATTTTATACGCACATACATGTGCCGTTCGTCTCTCTTACTGAAAGCCGCGTGCGTGCTGTATGATATAATTTAGGAAGTCTGGAGAAGGGGAAGGGTCTGGAGCTGACGCGTTTCGGGTCCGTAAAACTTCGTCGTCGTCGTCGTTGATCATCGGCTATTAATAAACAAGCACACGTGCCTAATGTATCGGGGGGGGGGGGGGGGATTTAACACGTGTGCTGCAGTCGCCGCGTCTGACGAGACGTGAATTGTACACCCTATTTAATATTATATACGTAAACGTATTATATTGTATAATATTATATTATGTGTTGGTATACTATTCGGTAGGTGCTGTGAACTATTTAAAAAGTTTTTTCATTCACGCCGACCGACCGAGTGCGCATCTCTGCGAGTTGGCACGGCGTTCGATGGCGGGCACCTATACTTCCGTGTGTAATAAATTTAACGCCGTCACGCCGAAACGAGCCGAGACGGCTAGTCTCGAGTCCTTATCGTAGTCTGCAGCATATTCACGATATGGTGCACGTGCCGGTGGCCCCACCGTGTGTATTATGTACATTTTTATTCAGTGCTCGAATCGAGAACAATTATGCAGAGGAGCTCAATTCAAAGATTTAAAATTTGCGTTCCAAGTGAAAAATTGTTTTAATGAGGGAGATCCAAGGCCCCCCTGACCTAAATTTTGAATACTTCACTTCAGCTCCATTTATTTAAATTCCAAATATAATATATGTAGGTACAAGATACCTCACGCGTCCCTCTTCCCCCTCCCCCCACACACTATAATAATTGTATTATTGTCATTAATAGTGTTTTTTTTTATTTTAGTAACAATTCCCACAAGTTTTACAAAATAATTGAAAAATAGGATTCCTTTTAAAAAATCAGGGGGATATGCCAACCTATGTTTTAACATCAATATGTTGTAAAACTAAAATAGATGCAAATAAATAAAATTGAAACAGTGTAATTAAAATATTATTATTACTCTGTTTGCGATAAGTGGATAAAATGTAAAGGTTGGTAATTTGGCACCAAAACATTTTCTCCGGGTGGCACTGAATAGAGAATATAGATATAATATTATAGTGGATATATCTTAACTTATCTTCATATCGCAGACACTTTTCAAGATAATAATATTATGTTATTTTAGTCGTTTTTGTCGGATGACGTAATTTTTAATAATATACGATTTTTAAATCTCCGCGAAGTTCACGATAAATTATTACGTCTGTGAATTCGTCACACATTCTGCAGTGCATATAGAATGTAGACGGTCGCAATAATTAAAGCACTCGACACACGAAGTGTTTGCTTAATGATTTCGAAAATGTTTTCAGAGTTTTGAAACGGTTTTGGAGCACACACGCACATAATAATTTATATAAGTGCATACTTCGCACACGAAAAGGATTCGTTTTAGGATTCGAGTGGCACACGGCCAATTAGTATTGCGACGTACTCACCGCGTTCTGAGCGTATAAAAAAAAACAAAAGCGGCGTATAATATACAAAGACTTGCACAAAAATCTCGTCGAGACGAGTTTTTATGACATTTTTAATTTTTATAGTGCGATCTTATTGTGATCCATAATCGTGTATTATATTATTATATAACACGCGACATTGTCGGGCGATAATCGACTCTGAGTCGTTTTATATATATATACCGCAAATATCTGTATAATAGTATATTATGTACATGTGCATTATGCATTTTGTGCAATTGTGCATAATTTAACCACGTGCTCTGCGCAACACGTTTTTTTTCACCAAATTCACAACAAGTAAAAACTACGCAGTAAGCGTTCGAGTGGTGTCATTTATAGTATTATACAACCTATTTAATATTTATACTATACATATTTTCGATAAGACTGTGATAAAATATCGAATTTGTTTACTTATTTTTTCAAAAACTGGTTTTGGGATCAAAATAGGATCAAATATAATATGAACAAAGGTGTTTTTAGATGAGAACATTACGTAAAATAAAAATATGTATTAAAATATGGTATATATGACAGTCTGATGCTGAAGTATTCGAATACTTGTATTTATTACATATACTTTTTGAGTTATTTCAAATATTGTAAAAATACTTTTTTCGTTTTATTGATGTATTTCAATGACCAATGTTTTCATATTTTACTATTCCAAATGTTGTTTATAAACAAATATTTCATAATGGTCCTAAGAATATATAATACGATTTCATTAAATAGGAAGTCGGGAAGATCGTGATTCGTGGATGATAGAATATGGGTAAAGCTAAAGTTTAAATAATATGTAATATATTAAATATTTTTTTAGTGCATATTTTAAACAACTAACAAGTTAGTATTTTGCACATATGATTGACAATCGGCACTCCACCACTCGGCTTTGTTCCACAAATACAATATAATATATCCTCAGATTTGTCTATAAAAAACTACGTTTTGTACACAAAAAACAAAAATGTATCTTTTTAAGTTTTTTTAAATGTTACTTTCATTGAGGAGTAACTACTGCTATAAGGAAATCAAGAAATTTAAAAGAAAAGTGCTGCAAAAAAATACGATAGAAATAATAAAATCATGAAAACGACTAAAGATCGAATTTTTAAACAATTATCAAGGTTTTGAAAATCGATAAGTTTGAACGCATATTATTATTACATGGACATAATTTTTAAGACACTTTCAAACCATAACTTACCTAACCTATAGTTCTAATATAAAATATTTATCACACGTGTATTAATTTGCATACATACTTTAATGTTTTAGATTGACATGCTTTGGATTCAAAATATTTCATTCAGGTATAATAATGGGTAAATAAGTTATAAACGAGAACGAGAAGTTTATTTCAAATTTTGATAATATAAAATCGTTGTTTGAATGACGTATTTATGAGTCATATTGTTTTAAGTTATGACAAAGAGTATAATATGTAAGTCGCATGAAATATTCATTCTATAATATTACACGATCGAAACATTCATATCACATTAAATATCGTAATAAAAATAATTATTATAATACATCAATATCAGAATTTTCGTTTTCTAGATATACACTTAAATATAGATAGGTACCTAATTCATTATATAATATATATAAATATTGTGTGTAGGTATTGCATTATATAATATTAAAGAACTTTTAATTTAATTTTTGTAGTTTTATGCAGGTTAGTTACATGGTAGTACAAAAATACATCACTGATAATTACATCAAAATAATTATATTATAAATTGTAATACACTAATACTTACATTTTATTCTTTTCCTTTTTTTTGAACATTTAAATATTATCATAATATAGTAATAATTATTAGTTATTTTTTTTTTTTTTAAATCGAATATTAATAATATCAATAGGTAATTAATGTTTAATAATGATAGTAATAATGATGATTATAATAATAATAACAATAATAATAATAATAATAATATAATATTATTCTCTCGGCCAGGAGGGCAAAGAATAAGGCGGCAGCAGCAGCGACGGGGCACGGACATGCGCTCGTCGCTAACAAGGGCAAGGTCATCGTCCTCGACGATTCGCGGCCGATCAATAGATGGCCGTCACACCACTCGTCGGTCTCTCTTCCTCCTCGCCACCAACGCACCCACAAAATCGTTTCCTCTTTCGCGTAAACACGTCATGCGTACAAATAGTAAATCGTTTAAATTGTGTACCTGTACATAAATATATATATATTTACAAGTAGGTATTATATAAATCATGACGAACATCCGTTCACGCGCGTATTTGTTGTAGTCTGTTTTTTACGCCCTGAACCGAGGCCGGTTTCGTTTTTTTAGTAAACATACGTATGAACAACCAAATAATTTTCGTTCTCGTGTAACGAATCATTTTCGTCCGGTTTGCGCCCACATGCCCCATATTATGCGTAAATATTGTTATAGATATACCTACAATATTTAGTTTTAGATTTTTTTTCAAGTAAAATTGTATATTATATTATAAAATTTTAAAAAATTACCATTTCGTTGGAGCAAAGTTATAATATTATATACCATACCGAATGTATTTTTCTAGAAAATAACTTCCTCTATTATATACCTAGGTATATCATTATTTTATACTTGGAACCAATAAAATTCGGACAAAATATCATAAAATATTCCTGTAGCAATTATTTTAAAGTGGTGCACTTGGGATTTCGATAAAATTTCTGGAACGAATTTTCGAATAATATTATTTAAATATTATTATGCATTCTGCAGATCGGCGCTCTGATGCAGTGCTAATCAATACATTTTATACCTACATCCCGGTTAGACATCAATTTAATATTTTGTTTGACAAAGATCATATTATTATAATAATAATTATTAGTTGGTATTATTAACCATCTTTTGAATATTATACGCATTGGTTATATTTTATTTATGCACTGTAGTACCTAATAATATTATTATTATATTCTCGCGGCAGTATCATAGTCATAGGATTAAGGATAATTATCACAAAACAAAATTAACTATTTATAATAATATATTCAACACTGTTTATTAAGCGTTCTCTATGTGTCGCAACATAACACAACTGAATAAAAAAATTTTACAGAGTGAAACAAAAAGACATGACAAATAATAAAAAATACTGATTCTAGTTAAATGTATGACAAAAATTATGAAAATTATATGGATGATAAATAGGTAATTTAAGAAATATACTTATATTAGGAAATTTACCAAAAGAATATTTTAAAAAAGTTATTACGTTCCAAATTAATTCACACTAAATAAATATTGATTTTTTAAAATATTTAAAAAAATAAAATACACATTATATAAACATTTTTACCATCAAATTTTTTCTAAAAATTAAATTAAATAAAAAAATCGATATTGTCAAAAATTTGAATTGAATAAATAATCCCGTTTTCCGTATTTTTTTTTTATTTTTCCCAATTATTTTAAAAAGAGCTGATTATTCTTTGTTTTTGACCTGAGTACAAATTAGAATTTGCTACTAAAAATACTCTTACACTCTTAGTAAGAAATTGTATCTTTTTCCTGCCATCAAAATTGTACACAAAAAAAAAATACATTGTTGCAAAACCAATTCATAAATCCGCGCTCTGAATCTAAAAGAAGTTTGTAATGCCAATTCATAAATGGCATAAAAAAATTTATACATATTTCAAAATATGTTCTTTAAGGAAACTAAAATATTCAAAATTTATATTGCATAAAAATACTAGTAACGTGTGCACTGTACATTATATTATACCTAATAAAGTAATAAATAATGGTATATATTTTACGTATAGGTACATTATATATGTTTACCATTATAGTATATGAGGATGTATTGGGATTTTATTGGTTTAGCCGGTTTAGGGATGGATTGCAGATAAATATTATTTTAGATTCTGATTGGAGCCAAACTATCCCATTATTTTTTAAATAAAATGTTTTTTTCATTTCGTTCAAAATATTTATCTATTCACACACGACGTTCCAAACTTATTTACATTCATAAATATATTTTATATTTTTATATCTAAATATAATATGACTATACTACACTGACAGGAAAAAAATCTCAGAGATATAATATTGCTACATCTAAATTTAGCTTTATATTATTATCATTTTTATGAGTACCTTCACCGACACATCGAGTATAAATATTGGTAAGTATATGGGTCTTCGCCAATAATACATATGCTATCATGTCGATATACATTATGTTATAAATTATTATAATAGTATAATATTCATTATAACATTGACGATAGTCCATATAATAGTACCTACCTGTTCTACTATATTGTAAAATCAATGATGGTAGGTAATAATATCAAATCATATCACGCAGAATCTAAGCACGATTGTAAAGTTTGTTATTATATTTTATAAGTATTCGCAGTAACAATACTATACGTTATAATATGTGCTATTATTAGTACTTAGGTTACGGTACTGTACAATGATGTACCATCATGTACGTCAGAACTTCAGAAGGTTGCTGTGTTGATTTGTGTTTTCGATAAATATATATTGGATAGAGTGAAGAAAATAAAAGTCGAGGGCCCATATACACGTACGATATATTAATATATAATATATTATATT
>NC_042494.1:72061152-72077457 GCF_005508785.2 Acyrthosiphon pisum | reverse complement strand
TTATTATCTTTACAATCAACTACAGTGCAGTCCTCTTTTGGTTTTGTAGTCTCCTCTTCTGCGCATAAATCGATCGAATGCATCTCACTACATGATTTCTCTTTGCTGCAGTCTGCTACTGGTGTAATTAGATTTTGTCTACTGCAGGGAACATCCACTGGACATCGAGTTAAATATTGTGTCAAATCGTGTTGAGCTTTAGTTTCAGATAGACATTTAATAGGCATCTCACTGCAGCAGGTATCCACTGGAATGACAGATTCTGGTATCGGTTCCTCGCAATCTTTTTTAGCCGGTTCTATGTTACACGACGACTTTGAACAGCTCACTCCACAGGGATCAATTTTAAAATACATTATATAGCCAATGGTTACACCATGTTGAACCACGGCCAAACAATCATTCGGGGATCTAGTTTCTGGAAGACTAAAAGTGTTGTTAAAAACAGGCATTGCACAAGTATTTACTGCAGGAATGATGTTTTTCTGTGGCTGTTTCTCGCATTCGTTTTTACACTGTTCTATTTTACACGTTGACTTTGAAGCACATATTATTCCATTTTGAGGGTTTGCTACTGCAGTACTATTAGTTGGTCGATCTGTGGCCAAACAATTTTTTGACGTATCATTTCGACTTATACATATCTCTATAAGATGCTTCAACCTCTTGATAATACGAGCAATTAGTTTAATATGGATTGTATTATTAGTTTCACTAGATTTACGTCGTCCCTGAAGATTTGATGAATCCAATCTGTCAATCGTTTTGTGTTGTTTTTTGTTAGAGTAGGGTTTAAGGTTTTTATTAGCATTTGATACTTTTTCGGATTTACAACAAATATTACAATTAAACGATTCTAGACTTTCCGATGATTTTTTACTGCAACATTGAATCTTGCAACATTCATATTCTTCCTGAATTTGGTCACATACATTACATATGTTCATATCCGATTGCTTTTCAGTTAAACATTTCGACGTCAAAATGTTATTCTTACGATAACGAATTCCTAGTACACTTTTAAAGAATCCAAATACACCAAGGGCATGTTTTACTAGTGAACATACAAATAAAAAAATATATAAAGTGCAAGACATATCTTTGCAGAAATTTTTTATTAACGAGTTAATTTTTTTTAATTTTAGTAATTTTTTAAAATTATCACTACTCAATAGTTTACAAATAATTTCGATTATTATTGTGTATTATATTATTAACTTTGTATAATTTGTTGAATTACTTTTGCATGGAAATAGTTACATAGAAACCACTTTGTTGATCTCGGTATTTAAGTGGACTTTATAGGTTTTTTTTTAATGTTAAATGGTCACTGTCCTAGTTTTTTAAAATGTCCATAATTCTTAACAATTTTGAAAATTATATTTTATGTAAGTATTATCATTGATTAGTATATAAACTTTGATTTTACTTTAAACTTCAATTTTTAACCATGGTCCATGACATAATATTTTTGTTGGTAAAATATAATTTTGTAGTTCCCGACCATGTCTACACTGTTGCGCCAAGTGATGATAAGTGATAACGATTGTGATGATAACTTACAATGTGATATGGGACTGTATCTACATTCTACAAATTTTACACAACAATAAATTCAAATATTAAATTTATATTTACTATTTTACTATTTTCATATGTACCATTGTCCATTTAGTACCTACGTAATAGGTATAGTGGTTTTAAATTTGAATTTATTTATAGTTGAGTTTCAATAAGCTTTTAAACGTATAATCGTTTTTCTCTTATTAATTATTATCAAATACCATATCATATAGTAATTGTACTATTTATACAACGACGAAAATGGAGGTGTAAGTATTAAATTGCAAAAGAATTATCTATCTGCAATATATTGCCCTTTGTTTCTTACTGATTTGTCTTTTTCTTTTTATATAGAAAAAATCCACAAGTAGCCGTACTCTGTAACAACGAGGTAAAGTTATTTGTACAATGATTACCTACTTACTACCAGTACCTATTAGTTAATAATATTATGGTTACTCTAAAAGTTTTCTAAGATTTAACATGAAATTTAAAAAATGTTTACTGTGATCAATGATCTTATACTTTTATGTGCATACCTAATACTATTGGATTTTCATTGAAATTGACCAGTTGGATATGATTTAAATTGTTAAGAGTTTCTACATGATAAATTTTGGTCTTTTTGTTTTTTGAATTGCAACTATAATACACAAGCAACCAACTATCCGGTGAAAATGACACTCAGTACTCTGTTGAAGTTAATTTTGGGATTGTGAATAAAAGCGATTTATACTGTATCAACTAATATATTTTATTTAGATATCTACCTAACATGGACAAAATCATATTAAATATTTGTCTGATGTAAAGTTTGGAGCCTTTTATATTTCCCTAATTAGATAAAACAATTTTCAAAAAATAATGCTATCTGTTTTCCAAGAATTAGTTCTAATTTATTATTCTGGTCTTTTTCACATTTTTTTATGAATGCAGCCGATTTTTTTTATGTAGATATAATGTTCAAAATGTAGGTAATATTGAGGATTAATCGCCCTGTGCTCTTTTACAAGAATATCGACAACATACTTTGAATTGAGTAAGGTTTATAATTAAATTTAATGGTCGCTCTGTATTTTTTGATTTAGATCAACCTGAAATTATAAAAGACTTTTGTAATTGTTTTGCATGTGTCATGTATTGCGAGTCGGTAGTAGGTAAAATGATAAGTTTATAAGTTAATTTACCAAGACGTGCAGTTTCTACTTAGATAAATCTGTGATCTTTTAACAGTATTGTGTGTAATTTACACAATATTAACAATCTTCAGTCTATTGCCCGATTAATCTTCACTGTGTTAATATTTACCTTGTTAAATAATAAGACAAGATTGTAAAGTAGCTAAGAAAAGTGCAGGATAAATTACTAATGCAAATGGTGCATTGTGTCGTGCACAGTCACTTTGAAAAAATAGGAGCCCTGATATTATAGATATCAAAATATTGTTAATTCTTAAATGACCTAAACTTAAAAGCATAGTAGCATACTGTGTAATGACCGAATACCATATTAGGCTCTATATTATATGCATAAAGACAAAGTTTATGATTGTATGCAGTACAATTATTTTACTGTCTGTGTCCAAGTGTTTATAAATTATAATTTTTTTAGTTAGAAAATTTTTGTAAATATAATAAAAATAATAAAAATATAAGTATAACATTAGACACAAGATGGAAATCAATGGTATGTTTAAAAAATAAAAGATAAGATTAGTTTGGTTTTTCTTATAAAATTGATAAGAAGAATAGAGAAACGAGTAAAATATTCAAATGTGAAATAATTTATCTTAGGTCTTAATTTAAAAATATAATTATTACTGTTTCAGGTTTTTGAATTACTAAAAAAAACTCAAGAAAATACAAAACTCATTGGAGGCATGAACCATTCAACAATTTTATATGAAGTATGTCAAATTTAATCTTTTAATTCATTACAATGTTTTAAGATTGTTGAAAATGTTAGCAAATATTGGTTTTTTTCACAGGTTAACAAGTATTTAGAGCAAAGAGCATGTGCAGAACAGAATCCAAATAAAATAAGGGAATTCCTTATCAAATTAAAACATATGCCAATTAATCTGTCAAAAAAGGAAAAACTAATGTTAGTAAACGATCCACCAGACTCAGTTTTACGATTATCCTTGGTATTTATTTAATTAATTAATTGATTACTAAGTATAATTTTTGAAATTCATAGAAATTAGATACATTTTTTTGTTATCTACACAAGTTTATAGAATTAACTGTCATTTATTAATACGGTTTTCTATTTACAAAGGCTCTTATATTTAGTAAATTCAATTAAATACAAACAACAAATCTACTAATCTAATTACATTGTATATGTTTAGTTAATATAATTCTTGTAAAAGCCAGCAGCACATTTAAACATAAATTAATGAAAAACGTATTTAAAATTGTTTGATTTCTGATGAATGCATGAAATTGTATCTAAGGGCCGTTCTTACAATGTCCGGTTAAAGTTAACCGACACTTAACCGCCCAAATTCTGCCGGTAAAAAATCTGTTATCAGTTGGTTAGCGTTAACCGACCCTTTACCGTACATTGTAAGAACGGCCCTAAATGGTCTTTTATGAATAGAGATATGATTTGGAATACAAGATAAATAAAAATAGAATAAAATAAAGGTTGGGTATTCTAATATACAAATATATTTCATTACATTTCTATTAAAGTGGAATAAACTTCTTATTGCTATTAAGCTATTTATTCTTTTTTGTTATTTTGTCATTTGTGTGAAATTATCAATTTATTACAATAATTTTCTACGTATTTGCGGTTCTAAATTCTTATAGATATAAAATTGTGAAGATGACATATTTTTGATGTTATGTTTAAAATAATATGCTAGAAAGTACCCATAATATCTGATATTCTAATATCTATAGAATCTACCTCTAAAATGTGTAAAATAATATATGTATTAATATATTATATAGGTATTATTAATTTTTTACTTTTTTTTAATTTTATATTGTTTCAAAATCTAATTCTTATTCCTGAACTACATTTTATTTTTTTTTAGCTTAATTACTATTGTTATTAATTATTATATTAATTTATTTTAATTTTCAGGGTATCAAAGATTTCTATGATAGGCTCAGTGAACCAGAAACTGAAATGTTATTATTTGGCTACAAAAAAATTTTCCGGAGAGTTCCAAATTATTACTAAGCAAGAACCTAGTTGAAGAAGAAGAAGAAGAAGAAGAAAATAATTAATGAATGGCTTTTTATAATAGTTAAGAAAAATCAAGACTGATATTAAAAATACAATTGTATACAATTATTTGTGCATCAGAAATTTATTATGTGACATTTTTAAACTTAAATTTGTTATTGAAACTTTATAGTGTTTGAGTATTGCTTGTAAGCTCGTGCTGTATCTTAATAAATAAAATATTGAGCAGTGATGACATTGTCTACTGAGAACTTCTATTATAATACTTTATGAATTGTAAAATGAAAATTGGTTTATGAGAAGGTCTTGTCACTTTTAATTTATAAACTATAAATATATTCATCATTATGATTGTTTAAATTGCAGTCTCGTCATATTTCCTTAAATTTTACATGCTCCAGATATTTTATTATTTGTACTCAATTTTTTTTTTTTTCCATAGTCCGTTATATTACTGCTGTTATTTAAATAATTTTTATTGGTACATTTGTAAAATATCAAATATCAATGAAAAAGTTCTCTGTTAATAAATCTTAACTAATAATAATAATGAGATAACCCTTGAGTTAATTGAGCATAATTTATTATTTCTACAACAATTTCAAGGAATGGTGATTTTTTCCAAATCAAGTGGTATATTTTACATATGTTATGGTGATAACTGGTTAGGTTAGATAAACACTTGTACTATTTTTTTGTATGTATCTTGCAATGTTCTCAACTATCATCGGAAAATTTGATATAATCATAATGTTACTTGTTACAAATTTTGTTTAGTATGTAGATAATTACGATCTATTAATGATGGAGATGAAACTTTATAAAACATTTTAGCATAATGGTTTTAGCCAAGGAAAAATAAATTTGATATGCTTCATAAAAAATTATCTTTGAAAGAATTTATATTTAATACATGTTATAGTAAAAATTATAAAATGTTATTTAATAAAAGTTAACATAGATTAATTTTAAGTGATGAGATACGCTATGAAAATATGTAATACAAATGTAAATATTATTATGTCGCATTATAAGTAGCACAATTTATAACATATAAATAATATTATAATAATACAGTGTAGGGAATTAATACATAAATATAATTCATTAATTAATTGTAGCTTTATAATTTTATATAAATAATGTGTTATAATTTATTAAATACCTACAGAAAACTTGAAAATTAAACGGAAATCAAATCATTATTTCCTACCTTTCAGTGCATAAAAACCTAATTCATAATTAAATATATTTTCAATACTTATGATAAATAATAATTTATTTTATCTGATGTTTATTATTTGTTTGGTAAAATAATATTTAATTCTGTTGAAATAATTTAAATATTCATAATATTTTACAATGTTTATAATAGTCAGTGTAGAAAATAAAAATACAATTATAATCATTTCAAATAGAAAATTGAAATGAAAATGAATGAAATGTCTTGGTTTATGCCTAAGTTCATATTATATGGTTGAGTATTAAATAGTGAAGATTGACCCCAGTTTTGATGGAACCATTGACACATTTGAATTTCGTGTATTGTCTGTCGGTTATTGTGGTTGTGAATAATGAAAACTTAAATAATTTAAATATTTAATAAATTAATAAAAATGTAATTATGTTTGTATCAAATAATTATTAAATAGAACTTTATCGTAATATTCTAATCTAGCTTCATCCAGAAGTGTTTTAACTCTTAAGTGCTCAATGGGGTACCTAGTGTAGGTACCTATTCACAGTAAATAGCAATGCAAGTAATATTTCTACTTGCATTGCTACTTCCTCACTTTGAAGAGTAAATTCATCTTGTACTTCAAACATAGGCGCAA
Organism: Acyrthosiphon pisum; assembly: GCF_005508785.2. Lineage (NCBI taxonomy): Eukaryota > Metazoa > Arthropoda > Insecta > Hemiptera > Aphididae > Acyrthosiphon > Acyrthosiphon pisum. The sequence goes on along the minus strand of NC_042494.1, from coordinate 72,070,855 downwards.
ATTGGGAGGGGCTCAGGGGTGGCTAAGCCCCCCTCAAACTTAGCCGTAGCCCCCCCCCCCCCTTAAAAAAAACCTAGAACATACAATTTTAAATGCTATATTGCAATGCTTATAGCATATTGCTTAAGCTATATTGCTTAGCAGAAGCTTGCCTTTAATATATTCAGCCCCCCCCAAGTCAAAAATTGAAATTGCGCCTTTGAAGTCTTCAAAATCTACATAGTTTATATTTGATAGACTATGGTGGACACAATTTTGAGGATTTTAAAAGCCTTTAAATCAAATTATCTCAATTTAAAATTTTCGGTAGGTAGGTAGGTAGGTACTTATTCAGTGCCTATTTATTATCTTTTGATTTGCATTTGTGTTTGTATTGGACATGGTATTTTACAGTTAATTGTGTTTTCTGGTTTTTCGGAAAATGTAGTGTTACTCATCACTCATCAGTCAATTTTCGACTGTAAAATAATAATAATAACTCAAAAAAGCAGATAAGTGAATGTCGCTCTGCTGTACAGTAGATTACAAGTGGGTCATTGTATAATGGATTGTATTAGACTTGAATTCAATGATATAATATCATTGTATAAGAAAAACGATTCTGAGCGGAGACGGTTTGTCAGTTTGGATATTTTATACTGTTATTATTTATTTTATCATGTAAGTTGAATTATTAATATTATAATATTATAATTTTTTATTCGTTTCTATGGTGATAAAAAAAGCGTTAGAAAATAAAATCCCATTTTTAGCGGTTTTTGTAATTTTTCGGTGGTTTTCTTGTGGCATTGAATAACTATTGAGAAAATCGAAAAATGACCTCTTTTAAGTACCATCTTGATCCAATTTGCTAAAATAAACACCATTGTAAATCCAATAGCTTCCTCGCTCCACTCAGAATCTAAAAGTATAATACGATATTTATAGTATAAATATTTTGTTGGTTAAAGTATAATACTGTATGCTCGGTTTCTAATTCGGGCTCTTTTCTTTGAAGATTGGTGTATCATTAGGGCCGCATTATTGGGGGGGGGGGGGCAGTGGCGAGCTGAAGCGCTCAATTTTGACGCAGTCAACTTTTCAAAGGAGGTGATGCCACCCCGTTACTGTGGCTCAGAATTACATGCTAAATCCGGACCTTTTGGCTCTTTTGATCTCATTTTATTTAGATCATAACATTGTTATAAGTAAAAATAGGATGGTGGTGGTGGTGGTAAGTACTTAATTATGAAAATGCGTCATTAAAAATTGAAGTTAAGTCTGCCACTGGCCCTGGGTAAGTACAACTGCCCCGGGCGCCAGTATTTTAGGGGCGCCAAAATGTTGTGGCCAGAAATATGTTTACTTGTGAATTATTAAAATTGTATAATTTTCATTATTTTAATAACAGTATTATATAAATAGTATATTAGTATTATGCCGTTTGACATTTTTTTAATTAATATTAATTTGTATAGTTTTATATAATTTTATTTTATTTATTCATGAAATACCTACAAACTACTTAAATATATTAAAAAAAACAATTCATATGATGAATTATGAGCAAGGTTTAGGCGACATAAATTCAAATGTACCTATCTTTGCGGAGAGAGGATCAAGCAATTTTATTACTAAACAATATTTTTAAAAAAAGCACACATTATAAAAAAAATATTCTTTTCTGTGCTCAAAATCTATAGGTTAATGAGGATCTATCTCCCATATTTTTCGTGGGTAGGCCCCTTAGGGGGAAGCAATTTTTTTTCACTGGAGCTTGGGGGGCGCCAATTTTTTTTGCACCGGGGCGCAAAATGTCTAAATGCGGCACTGTATATCATAGAACACCTCTTAGAACACTTCCAAGTTATTTTAGATTTCCAAATATACTTAATAACATAACCATTCACTGCCTTTGAGACATACCTAACTAATTGTCACCACTTTTATGGCTTTATTCGATTTTATAATCTCCATAGTAAATCAAAAGTATAAAATATAAAACAAATTTATAATTTTGAATAAAATAGAGTACAGGCTATAATAAACACTACATCCAAATATCCAATATTAAATTTATATTTATTTTTGTAAAACCATTGTCAAGATATCGTGTAAAAATTTAAATACTGTCTACTGAAAACCAGAAAACCTACAGACAAGCCCGGATTAAGGGTCAATTGGGCCCCGGGATACCATACACTTAGAGGGGGCCCTTTCAACTTGAGCTTAAAATAATTGTACCATTACATATAAATTATTAACGATTGTTTCACGATTATTCACTATACAAAAAATATACAGGATGTATTTTATGTCATTGTACGCAGCTTTTTTTTTTTTAACAATTATGGATCGATGATATGGAATTTCGTTAAAATAAAAAAAAGACGTGTTTCTCTATTTGAAACAGGCAATTTTTTTAAACTTGAATTTCTGAGCGTAATTATATGTTACGCGTTTGTAAGACGGAGATAACACATGCGGGTGTTGTGTCTTCTTAAATGTATAGGTACAAAAATGTAATATGTTATGTTGTACATTTGTACCAATATAGGTACTATAGTATATTATGTATGTGTACATACTAGATTAAAAATGTATTCTGTTAGTTTATAAATTAAAGCATAAAGAAAATTTATTGTTAAACATTATAATATGTACCAACACAGAATTTTTTTCGGAGGAGGTTGTGCTAATAACAATTTTCCCGAAATTACTTTCTACTGATACTACATAGAGGAGGGAGGAATTTCAGAAATACCTTTTCAAGGACGAAGGTATTTTTGGGGGGGCATTGGCGGAAATCGGGGAGTGGCTTGAGGGTGCTTCCCCCCCAAGTCCCTCAAGAACCTTTTTAGTTTGGTAGAATCGAAGTCCCCCGCTAACATTGATGTTAATATTGTTATCCCCCCATTGAAGTTTTAATCAATTTCGACTTATGGGGGGTGAGGCTTACTACGGTAAAATACGATTGAAAACGGCATTTTTGGTGACACGAATGAGAACGCTCGATATTTTATTTTTTTTTCCAAAGTTGCCAAATTTAATTGAATGATAATAAATGTGTGCACGATAATTTGTTGATATTGAAATAATCCAGCAATATATCATGTTAAATGTTATTAAAATTATAATTGAAACTCAAGTAGAAACAATATAGAAAATAGCTACAAACGATCAATACTAAGAATAATATGTCTATGCCCTATGGCAATAGCCAATAGGTTAAGTAGGTAGATTTGGGGGCTTATATGATTTGAAAATGTTAGTACTAATGATTACTAATGATTGGTAATAATTACTAATGAATAATGATCTATCAAAACTTCATGATTACTACCTAAATCTAATATTACATAAAGTTTATATTTTGTAAAACCGTATTTAAGGATTATTATCCTTAGTATTAATATTTTAATAACTCAAAAACTACTTACATATCAGAATTTTGATTTAGATACTTCAACATTTTCAAGAGAATCACGCGCTAAATAATTTACAGTAAAAAAGGGGGATTTTCTTTTGAAAAATTGAAGTTTGTATCGCCACAGCCCACTGGACATTCCTTGAGTAGTACAAAATTATCAGGAATTTGAAAATATGATCTTCTGGTATAATTAAAATCAGTATTATTAAAGGGATAAATGGAGGTGAGCATGTTTAAAAAAGTGTTCTGTGTATTACATATTTTTATAAGTTCTACATAATATTTTACATTTTTTATTCATATTATATATTTTGTATTACATGACTTTTTTCAAGAATAAATATTTTATGCATACGGGCATGAATCTTTCAATAGTCAAATAAATGATATGGCATCGTTGCACGTAAATTTGTTCTCAATAGTATTCTTTTTTGGATTTTTTTGGGGTCAGCGGTAAGTTCTTTGTTAATTTGAAGTGTTCTCAATCGTTCGGCCAAAAAGGTATAACGTTCTCAATCGTTCGATAGCCGCTTACTAGCCCTGCGTGCGCATTGCATATATATTATATAGTTATATATAGGTAAGTATATAACCATATGAACGTAATTTTACATAAACAATCATATTATCAAAATGCCTTTTATACGTAGGATATTTTTATTAATAATTATAAACCAGTTGTTTAAAATTTGAATACATTTATTTAAATAGTAAACAGTAAACACGGTGATACCTCTTACGCTACTGCAGACTAATATTCAGTGCTGAAAACTGTTTTTTGTTTCCTGAAGAACTAGGTACCTACGTTTTTGGAGTTAGTGACTTTTGACGGCTGCATATAGCCATATAATCGTATTATTATTATATTACTACACCTCGGCGGTGGCTTGGTCTAAACCACGGTTTAAGATACCTATCTATCTGGTCTGAACTTTTGGTTTCTGCCGATTTATGCCATCAGATGGCGTCCCGTCCGGCCACGCAACCTGTCGGCGGCGTACACGCTCGCGGTTCGCGTTCCCGTTTCAAGCCGATCAAAACAAACGCGAGCAACACGTTCTCTCGCCGCCGCCGCCCGTCGCTACAGTTTGCCGCCGTTCACGTACGCTACACAACGCTCTATGCACGCATCGTATTTGATGACACAAACGTCTCTGTCGCCGTCGTAGTAGTTTGTTTTCTTTTTTATTATTGTAATTTATAATATTTGTTCTACAACTGTTGTAAGATAGTAGTAACCTATCGTCGCCAGTGTTACGCGTCCGGGCGTCGCGTCGTATAATCGTCGTCAGGAGATATTTCTGTTTTTTTTTGTTTTTCAGTCGCATAAAACCGCATCGAAATGGGTTTAGGCACGTCCACGATCAAATACATTTTGTTTTTTTTCAACTTTGCGTTCGCAGTGAGTACCCACAAAAGTTTTTTTAACGTTTATATTATTATTGTTACCTATCTAGCTATAAGTGCCGCCTACCACTAAGTAATAAGCTGACAATAAGTTAAAACAGCGTCACACGTCTTGTCGTGGCAATATAAAACATTGGTTATACGTTTATATTTTAGTCGTAATATTCAAGTCTTGACGATATTATAATATTTCGAGACTTAAGTATATAGGTTAAGTTAGGTATATAATATAGGGCGTGTATAGGTAATAATTAATCGCGAGAATTTGACGATATAAATGTCAACGATCGATACGACTATATAGCACTATACTATACATTATGTATACGTCACATAAACGCCATATAATACTTGTCACTCTAAATCCACAGCATATAATTATAATTTATAAATTATATTATACGGGTAATACAAACATTTATATCTAATAATATGCTAATTTAGTAAAATGTACGTTTTATATTATATTTATCCATTTATACCTATATTATATTATTGTGTTGTTATGATATTTTGTCCATGGTCCACCTATATGGCCTATAGTCTATATCAACAACTACGGCTCTACAATAATTATTTATAGTAGATACGATAACGATAGTATTCACTTAACGTTTAGGCTCGATAAAATATATCGAAATTATAATCATTTAAAATAATATTATATTTAACGTAGGCATAGTTAGGTACCTAATATTATATAACACATATTATATTATAACAACTTGTGTAAAAATGGACGATTGTGGTAATTGTATGACATCGGTCAGATACTAATAATTAAACCTGAATTTTGATTTAATATTGTTTGTAAAAGGCGTACTTGCCTACAATTATCATATATATATAAACATAGGTATTCCGCCAGGCTCTTCCAATCGATTTTTCCGTTACAGTTATCGCATAACACCGTCAACGCAGATGCGTGCAGTGATTGATATATTTCATTCGAACGTTTATATAATTATACAGTCTATATTATTATTAGTTTAATGTATTAAAAAAAAAACAACAATTTTTTCTCTGGACTACACCTGAAAGCGTTATTTTACGGCTGTATACAAATTACGTGTTTAGTGCTTTCAGTGCAACACTCCAGCTGGAAATTGTATTTTCAAGATTTTTTCCAACATTTATGTGTTTTAACAATATTATTTACGTCCGAACGTAATCAAATGGGAAATCAACGAACTTCACTAGCGAACGACTCGAACGCCGACCAGGACCCTATTAATTTTAACTTTTGGTTCTTTATATTATTATGTTCGCGCGTGCATGAGCGGTGGCGTTGGTGATAATAATATATACACGTAGTATGTAGGCCATAGTGCCTATAGTCCGTCTAGTACTCTACTAGAACCATGTAATGAATTCACAAAAAAAACAAACCAAAACTGCATACGATTAAATCAGGCGGCTGTTTTTTTCACGTTCGTTCTCCACCTACAATACGCTAAAATATAGGTAGGTCCACCCAATAGACGTAGGTCTGATCTACTCTGACGACGACTGAATTCTTAAAAAAATTTTTACACTTGGATGACGCGGTAAAACCCTCACAACTTAGTACATGTTTGACTATTTAAGTTAGAAGTTGACATGGTTATGCAACCACCTACTTACGAGTAAGTAACAAGGTAAATTCTGATTTTTTAAGCGAAGCAATATGCTCACCAAACATGGCATGGTTACTAATTACCCTCGGGAAGAAACGAAAATTGATCAAGAACATATTATTATACGATATACAAATACTAAAATGCATTTACTACTTAATGTCACAAAGTGCAGGTGGGAAAAATATGCTGTACAACTGCAGTAACGCACTTATATACACATAACGAGTATACCTGTGACCAATCAAGTGGTCCAAACGCGTGACCTTAGTTGGCCTTATAAACCTTTATTCCGATGTATAGGTATTACATATAATATGTACATTTGTACATCTACATCGGATCGAGTGCACACTCTTGTTTACCTCGATTGATTATATTTCCATCTTTCGTCCTAGTGATAACATGAACTTGCGAAAAAAATGTCCGAATTTCTGCATAACAGCAATTACTAGGTAATAAGTAATAATTAGAAATTATTCGTAATTTATTCTGATTATAATAACAACATGAATACTATAATTGTTCTTGGAATTGTAGGCTATTATTGCGTAGATACCTACTTAAATGAAATTAACCATACATTACACGATAATAATAATTAGACAAAAGTATTGTTTACATAGGTAGGTAGGTAGTATTATACTATTATGCTTCGTAAAAAACGTATTAAAAAGGAATGAATTTATAACGCTACAATACCGCAGTTGTAGGTTTTCTTTAGGACACAATACACACACTGCTGTACTACAAAAGTGTTTGCGTTTTATTTATTCGAAGGCAATTAATAATTATAACGAGTAAAACACTAAAACGACATCGTGTATTACAATACTAGCCCTCCCCCAAGATCTTTTATTATTGTTATTAAATTATTTATTTTAGATTCTGAGTGGAACAAAGAATGTATTGATTTTACAATGATGTGTGTTCTTTTTTTATTTTTTTTTGTGTCTGTCATCACATTTTAGGACAGTAAAAGTGTTTGGATTTTCTTCAATAGTTTTCAAAAGCGCCGTGAAAAACAAAAGAAAAATTAAAGAAAAACGGGCATTTTTACGCAAAATCTGTTTTCGAGAAAATTGATTTTGGTTTTTGGTGTACCTAACTTTAAAACGAATGACTAGAGATACATGACATTTTCACTAGTTGTTTATATTCCCATTTACTATACATGATAACATTTTCAAAATATTTTGATTTGTTTTGAGCTGTTTACGGACATTGTAAGTTTTTAATTTTTTTAGTTTTTTTTTCTATAAATATCAATAAAGTTTTATCTATTGAGCCAAAAAGTGTAAAAAATGAATACAAGGCTCCCGATACATTGTTACAACAGCAGTTGAGAAATATTAAAAATACATAGGCACAATTATTTTTTATAAGCATTTGAAGTTAAAATCTTGACAAAATTTACCAAATTTAAAATTGAATAATTATTTTGTAGTTAAAAATTTATAAAATGTTCAACTTTTATATCTTAGGATTGAAAATTTAAAACAAGATTCCACGTAAACATTTAATTCTGTTACCAAAAATTTTAAGAAATACATAAGCACAGTTTATTTTTATAGTCGTTTTAAGTTCAAATTTGGACGAAATTACGTATAAAAAACCCGAAATAACTATTTTAGTTATTTTGTTGTGATTGTATAATATTATTTGTGTGTACTTGAAACTTCTAAAGTATACTATTATATATCTATGATAGTACCACGGTTTGTTGTTGATGTATAACGCGTTACCTAATGGATATTGTGATATGATTAATTTGGAATTTATTATTAATACCTATTATTGGTCAATTTTTTTTTAATACTATAGATAAGTATACCTATAATTGGTATGTCTAATATCTAGACTGACAAACCGTCTCCGCTCAGAATCGTTTTTCTTATACAGTGATATTATATCATTGAATTCAAATTTAATGCTATCCATTATACAGTGACCCACTTGTAACCTACTGTACAGCAGAGCGACATCCACTTACCCACCTTTTTTTATTTATTTTTATTTTTATAAGACTGAGGAAAATGCGCATTGTGCAATATTGTATTTTGGCAAGCCATGATTTAAGATGTCTATAATAGAATATTATATTATCCATACCATACAACCGCGGTTGTCCATGGTGGCTAGTCTAGACTATAGTCACATGAAACAAATATATAGTATATCTGACGTACAACTCGTTTTATAAATATTATATTTTTTCGCTTCCCTCCCCGAACTCTCGCGATATAAGCTCTCGAATACGTCAGTGGGGAGATCCGTGCCCGGTGCACCTCCAGGACTAAAAAGGTTTATAACGTCTTGCAGTTGTGATTTGCATAGATTGGATCACTCGGCCGTCATTACATTTTTAACGTATAGCCTGAATGCAACGGGCAATGGTCAATGGCTCATGAAGCAAAAATATTAACTATTTCTGTATATTTTTATACCGGTGAGAAGTTGACCAACGGTGCTTACAACTCGATTCTCACTAAGAGCATTTAACCGACATCGCCGTATTTAATAATAATTTAACAGTCGTAAAAGAGGGGCCCGAGAGTCATATATTTTTATGTAGGTAGTAAAGAGACTCGGAAAGTCTCCTACACACACACACACATACACACACACACTTATAGTAATATAATGTATGTATTGTGTTGCATTACAACGTTTGTTTCGAATGACGACGACCAACGGGTCGGCCTCGCGAAGACGACAATACATGATTCGGTCGAGAAAAAGTCGTGCCCCGCACAATTGGCGTTTCCGGTGGCGAGCCATCACTTATAAGCGTTTTCAAAGTCTTGAGTTTTACGTCTGTTATATCCAATATACATAATAATATAGTATACTATATTATACGCAGTGCAGCAGGTACTCCTCACGATAGTCTCGTTTAGTAAGTATACTTGCAGGCTACAGCTCAGCAGCAACTATATTGTTTCTGAAATTTTAAGATCACACGCCGCCGTAAGTGCCCCTGGGCTATTTATTTTTTATGGTGCCCCTATATTTTCCAATGTCAATCTTAATCAGTGGTGGATCCAGGGTTAATTTTTTTTTTTTTTTGGGGGGGGGCTCCTAAAAAAATTACTTCCTAGCCATAAATACAATATACATTATAATGTTCTAGTTGAAGCGTCCTAAAAATATGAAAAAAATGGTTATTAAAGGAATTTTATTAATTTTACTATGGTTGGATTAGGAATCGTTTATGTTATTAGATACCTATAATAATTATAGTCTGTTGAAGAAGTCTGGGGGGGGGGGG
>NC_042494.1:72053516-72061102 GCF_005508785.2 Acyrthosiphon pisum | reverse complement strand
ATATAACTGAAAAATCGAACTCCCTCATTTGAACTGTCTTATACTGTGTCTTTAGCATCTATCGTTAATTCCGGGCCTGACAGGCGACAGCGTATATAGATGGTTGCAGCCTATACCCCTGCAAACCTAAACTTTTATAATACAGTAAAACCTTCAATAACGGTCATCTTAATCTAACGATTGATTATTATCGGTAGATTATCCGTGAAAATACATTAATACTTCTACATAACGTTCAATATATCTAAAATTGAAAAATTGAAAATTATTTAAAAATTATTTACGGCAGTTTAAATGCATGATGAAGAGTTTTTTTTTCGGTCGACCAAAATCTGAATTCTGATATCAAGTAAAAACAGATAATGAAGAGGAGGAATCAAATTAAAAAACTGTAGAAGCTGCAGTACGAATTGAAGAACCTGAATGCAATATATCAAATTATTCAGAGTTATTGGTTATCAATCAAATTAAACAATTAGCAGTTTTCAATCTTAAAAAGGGTGACATAGATGCGGTTTTAATTTGTTAAAAACCGCAGAAATAAATTTCGAAATTATTAATTGTTCTGGTAATAAAACTAATTTAAAACAAGCCATTATAATATTACTTAATTAATTTTATTTTATAATAATTATAAAGCGCATTAAGTATCTACATATTTTTTTAAATATAGTAATATGTACCTAACAACTTTTTACATTTTAAATTCGTTGCCCGTTTTATTATGGAAGTTTTACTGTACGAGTATTTTAATAATAATTATAATATAATTATTGTAATTAGCAGACGACAAAACCCAGCTGACGAAAACAGAAATCACGTGTCACGTCGCTATGTAGAAATGTTACTAAAGAGTCGTGTAGATACTAGATACGTTTGCGGTCGTTTATTAATACTTTAGTAGGTACAAATATTAACCTACGCCGTCCTCGAAGTTGCAGGTAGTGTTACATCAAACATAATATATTCAATAATTTAGCTGAATCAAATTCATATTTATCACAAAAACCGATGTTGGTCTTGTCGGTCAAAATTCACGTATAGGTTATACCTAGTGATGTAAATTTTCATGGAAATTTTATTTGGTGAAAATGTTATAATTTATCATATTAATTTCTTATCAAATAAATCTTTTAAAATATTATATAGTTGTAGTATATTTAACCTTCATAATTATATTTTAAAATATGTACTTTTATTACCATTTACCTATTTTAATATAATGTTGGTATTATTCTAATGAACGTAATATAGTAAATTCAAAATACAAATCATTAAGTATATATAATATATACCTATATCAATATATAATATTTAACTATGTAATAAATGTTCATTTTTATCTTTTATTAAAAAGTTGTATTTTTACTTCAGTATAAATTATGAGTGTATAATCGTTTTGTTACAATTATTGATTTTTAAATTTTTTTCGGAGGTAATTTATTGTTTGAGTCACTTCCTTAATTTTACCCGAATTATATATTTTTTTTATTATAAGTGTTTTGTTTGATTCTGACATTATACTTGTTACAATGTAAATAAAAATGAAACAGTAATTTTATAAAGTATTTTAAAACTTTATTTAAAATTAAAAATTAAGATTTTTTAGTATGTAAGTAACATGCATTCATTTTGATATATTATAAATTAAACAAAAAAAATTATTCGATTTTCGTGAGCCAAAATGAAATTCATGCGTGAGTCACCCTATATACAGGTTGAAAGCCTCCCTGCAGTCTCAAGGAATATTGGTACTAGTTGGTTCAGCATAGTTTCTAAGTCTATAAGCCCCACACAAACGTACATTCATTTTTATATATACATAGATATAGCAACACATTTCGTTTTGTAATGTTTGTTTCGGCGTTTCTGTGTTGGTTGACGTGTTTCGGTAACGATATATTATACGCGTATAGATATAATAATATTTAGGTAGTATACAAGTATATACCTAGGTATTCGCATTTAGGACACCATTATCATTATGTTGGAGTTTGCGATAATTAGGTACGTATACATATAAAATATATACACTATGTTTATTATTATCTATGTACGCGTATAGCGTATAATGTCCGTATAATATTATATTGTCTAAGCGACCCGTCGATTTGTGTTAGGCTTGTAGGTATATGGCGATAAATGTGTTGCATATTATATTATATAGTAGTCTGGCGAATGCGGCCACTTGTCGGTATATAAAGTAAACTGACGAAAAACAATTAGGTTAATAGATTAGTCTATATTATTATAATATATTTGACTTCATTTACTACGTATTATTATGACAATCCAACAATCGAACATCCGAATACAATATATTTCCGGTCGATCGTCATTACTCATTATAATATAATGACTACATACGGTCACGAATCATTTCTAGAACTCGATATAATAACATCTGCGATTTAATATATTATTATATTTTGTGTGCTATATAAAAATACATGAAATGTACCGACGCTAATATAGAATGACGTGTAGGTTGGGCAGTCACTATAGTCTATCTATATAACATACATCTATAATACTTCTATACCTTCGTAGTTCGTACGGTAAAGCCTCCAAATGAGAATAAACTTCCGACCTAGTCAGATAGCGGTATATAACAATATGAGATAAGAACGAATATACGCATCATACGGATTCATAGGCTTTATATTGTATCATGCGCGTTATATACATGGGTATTTCGAGTACGCTTACAGCGTGTGTTTCACTCAAAGTTTCTCTCGCGAGATTTCATATCTCGCACAGCGGTGTGGTTTTTGATGTGGTATTTAATATAATATAGTCTCTCTAAATATAGGACGTTTTAATGTGTAGCACGTTCTGACCGAAGAGTGGTAATTATTCGTGACATAATATATAAATGATATCGTACTCGCAGTGTATGAAGGTATTTTTACAACCTATTCGCGTTCGGCGTTTATTTGATCTGACGCGGAGACAGTGATTTAAATTATTCGCTGCAGTTTCACTCTAATACACGTAGGCTACGAATTATAATAACGGTGTTTTTTTTCGTAATTATATAATATTATCATTCCGTGATTATAGAACATTTCGTTTTCGGTACGAGCATTGCTCATCCCGAGCTCGTGCGCGCGCGCGCACACACACACACACACTGTACTTAAACATTTAAGCTAGAAAAGATCTGCAGATTTCTTAATTATGATCGACCCATTTGAAGTGTACTTAAATTATACATTTGATCAAATTCTGAGTTTCAGGCATAATTTGCTGAAAGGATGTAATATTTTTAAATTCTTAGATTTTTCATGGCGTTCGAGACGACTGTATCGTTATGATTTTGAATTTAAAAAAAAACCATCTGCTAAACAATTCATAGTAAAACGGAGAGCTTCACATTTGAAAAAACGAAAGATTTAACACCACCAAAAGTGCCATTAAATGCATGATATAAAATCTGTTTGAGAATGTGATGGTCTTTCACTTTTTTAGTAAGCAGTTATAAAACTCAGAATATTTGAATAAATGCATAATTTAAATTTCAAGCATAAAAATGGCTAAATTATTGTAAAATGTTGTACCGATGTATACAATGAGTTACTTACTCCACATACATTTTGAAGTGTTAACTTACTAGACACGTGCAATGTCCTTTTTGGTAAATTTCTGTTCGTTTCTGAATACTTTTCTGTTTATTTCAGTATATGAAATTTTGCGTTTTATTAATACAGTTTTTATGAGAGATTTTATGGATTAATTGTCTGTACCCATACTTTTAAACTGCTCGTCTATGATAAGCTTTAAATGCTGATTAACTATATATTTAATATAGTTTGACTTGCTGGTCATAATGTATAATTTAATAATAATAATATAGTATAATATACATGCGTGTATTTTTATAAAATCTTGGACGAAGTCGAAAGTGTTTCTTTCGCACGATTCGAGAAGTTATCGCGAGTGTGTCTTATCTTCCCGTGGTCGACAGAACTTTCCAATAACTAGTTTTCGTGGCTGTCCGTGGGCCGAGTTGCACACTTGCGCGTCGTCGTGGATATCTATACACATTATTATAAACGCTCGAGAGCAGTTGACTTTCTACAGAGCGAGAGCACAAACGTCCACCCGCAGGCAACAATATAAATATATAATAATAAATTAATATTATTACTATAAATCGTTGTAATATAAATAATTTCTGATTTTTCGCGGCTACTTTCCACGTCGCCGACACGTCTCGTCTCTTCATCGTCATATTAATAATAATAATAAAATCGAACGGATATCCTATTATTTACCTACAGCCGTGGTAATTCGCATGTAAATATTATATTTTGTAATATTATAATTTCGACGTGCCGCATACAATACGGACCTTAAATGTATAAATATATAGGTATATCACACATTCACAATGCATCCATCTGCAACCAATTTGCCTGTAAAATAATAATAATAACTAGCAATAATGTTTTGATATCGCTTATCGGTTCTACCGATTGATTTTAACGATCTATATCGTCTAAACTATATTTTGTATTAGGCGTTCTGTTGTGTATATTATATTATACGCTTCTCGGCGTTCATATTATCATCGTGTTATTATTTTTTATACGGTTTACTATGACGTATAATGATAGTAATAATAATAATAATATTGTAAATATGTGTCGGCGGTAGTTGTACAAAGTAATAATAATATAATATATTTATATATCACAATACGCACCGACCCGTGTTATTCCTTTTAGGTACGACACAGAAAATATGCAAGTGAAGTGAAAGCATATTATTTAATACTTATTAATTTATTATATTACAATATTATATTATTATTATTATCATCAGACCTATATTCTTTAGCGTTCAAACAAACACACGAGTATATACACGACATTCCTATCAGTATTTAAGCCGTTCTGGTTTCCGCTTTTCCCTAGTGAAGAGTAAATGCATATAATTCGTTAAATGGCACTCGGTAAACGATGATAACTACACTATAATTATATATAATTTCTGAATAATCATTAAGTATTATTTTGCACTTTTATTCACGGATTTCAAATACACTCTGTTATCTACAATGAATAATATAGGATTATGTAGGTATAGGAAAAAACGTAGAGCACGTAGATGGCGAGTTATTTCGTTTTAAAAAACGATGTTGTTAAAAAGTGTCTGTACCTAATGGCTATAGGCTATATATGTATCTATATCATTATTGTGAACTGTTCAGTAAGTATATTATGACGTTATCTTAAAAATACTCAAAGTTGCCAATTTGCAAACTTCTGAAATTTTCAAGTGAAATACATTTTATGAACAATTTATATTATTTACTTTTCCCAACCGTTTTATTACATTTTTGTTAAGAGAAGTAGTACCTATATAATATTATGTTTTTGTCTAATTTTGTACCCTGCAGTAAAAGCAGTTTTTACGCGAGTTAAATAAAAAACGTACCTAAACATAGGTATGTACATTGCGAATATTTATTTTGTTGTTTCAATAGAAACAAAAAATATATTTTAACATTACATAAATGTTTGACGAAAAACAGCGTGCGAGTAGTAGGTACTTTTAAATCGGAATATAGGTATAATCCCGCAAAACGTTCCTATAAGTAGGTATACCTACTAAAAAACGAGAAATACTAGCGTATAATTGTTGTAAAGTAACATATGTACATAGTATTACGACAGACGTCTTCAACCTCTTTCTAGTTATCGGGCCACCAATTATTTTTAAAAAATCTCTTTTATACAATTATATAATAATAATAAAAAAAATTAATTATCAATTATACTAATTTAATGTATAATGTATGTAAATGCTATGCTTAAAATCTATTCGCGGGTCTCAAGTAAAGACGTAGATTGAGGACCCCTGCTTATATTAGGTACGACTTATCAGCTGCACTTTCGCACGTTCAATCGACTGCTGCATAGTCGATAACACGACCACTTTGATACATATATTATTTAGTTTACATATATATAGTATATTAAATATTTTGGTACAAACACACTCATAATATTATCATACTTGTGTAGATACTAATATATGTATCGTTAATTGGATTTTCTTTAAAAAGTCGTGAGTGACAGTTGAACTAAAAAAGATTAGAAATCGACTAGAGCAATATAATATCTACACAATGACGGGAACGGAGACGATGTTTGGTATACGTTTGGTTGGTCAAAGTGCGGAGAAAGGTCGTATAATGGTATATAATATCAGTATACGAGCATATGGGAGTCGGCAGAGACGACGGGATAGAAAAGTTTACGAAAGTGAAAGCTTTTCTCCCTGAGATCTTATGTAGAGAGTCTGTGACCGAGGAGATTTTACGGAAGACTACAATAATATAATTACAATAATATAATTCGTCGATCATCGTGGCCACTGGCCGGTTTGCCATATAATTTGCGGTCAAGCCAATTATACATAATATATAATATATATTTATTAAATCGTGCACGCCTCTCTAATTTCGTTATAGTACAACGCGTACATGTCGACATAATATTAAAATGACGGACATCGCGCACCTCCTATGTTGTTAATCAGTAGGTACTTAATTAATTTGTTTCGGTTGGTTAACAATATTATATTAATTGACTGTAGTAACGATTCACTTTATTTATTTAGTCCATTCTTGTATCTATAGGCTTTATTAATAATATATTAAAAAATAACCATATTAATTGTTAAAAATTTAAATAAAAAAGAAACTATATAATATTAAACATGGGAAAAACTGATTATTCGCAAACAATAATATATTAATAATAATCAGCGTGGCGTAAACCTCGACAGGGTAATTATTGTGCGTAGTACCAAACGATAATTCGAAGATTTTTTATATTTTATACTCATAATAGGTAAGTAGTAAGTACGTATATATATTATTATACATTAGTAATTAATTATGTATTTTCCGATTACAATGGGCAATTGTACCGCTTCCGTTTTCTCATAGTTTATTTCCCCCCCGAAAACCTAGTCCACGAATATAGTGTTACATTGTTTAAAGTTTGAATTCACGGTCATGCTGTTTGCGGCACTGCCCTTGTAGGTGTCATACGCGTACTCGAGGCAATGAAGTCATGTGTGACGAACCTGACAAAAAAGAGAAAAAACGTCTTTGCACAAAACCTATCTAGTACCTATACGAATCGTACGTTGGAGAGTTTATATAAATTCTTGGTAAACAGCATTGGAAAAAATAGTCAATAATCAATTAGGTATTACGTGAATTTCGCGACTTCGCGTCAGTACGTCAACAACAACGATCTAATATTATCGACGATTAGTAAATATGAAGTAATACGAAACAATATCTGCAAAGTACAGGGTTCCTAAAGCCCGACTCGATTGCGGGTTTAAATGGGTTTTACTGGTTTTAGTGGGTTAAATTAAATTTTGAAGATTAATGCCGTTTCCTGGCACTTTTTACCAGGGCAGTTCCCTATAAATCTAACCTTTAAAAATATATAGCAAGATGCTGTTTAAAAGTAAAATAACGTACCTACTGGCTATTTTACCATAACAGTTGAAATTGTAATTATTTTATTTTATTTTATTAAATTTGTTTTTTATTTGTT
>NC_042494.1:72013301-72045325 GCF_005508785.2 Acyrthosiphon pisum | reverse complement strand
AACTGTTAACTACTAAATTTCTTTTTTAATTTAACGTGAAATTAACGAGTTCATTTTTCATTTCAAGAAGTAAGTTAAGTTAATTTATTTTGTTTTTAATTTTATCATATTTCACTACTTCAGTACATATATTTCGTTTCCATGTCAAAAAATATTTACCGTGAATTGTTTAAAGTAAAAAATGTATATAATTCGTATTTATCTAATATGGAAACACTGTATAAAATATAAACACTATAGTCTATAATTTAGTTTAGGGTTGGAAAAAATTAAGTATGTTAGCGTTGTATAAACAAATTAACTTTTTTTTAACTTAATAAAAAGTTAACAAAAATTGTGTATTAACTTTTAACTTAACTGAGTTAACCTATAGTTAAATTAACTTTTAACTTTTTGTCATTGGTGCATATTAACTTAACTTAACTGAGTTAAAAAAAAATCATTAACTTGCCCAGCCTTGCTAAAAAGTAATAAAAATGCAATTTAAAGTTTGTTAATATTTTGTTTGTCGGGTTGTTTACTGGGTTTTATAACTGGGTCCAACCCTGGGCCATAGCATATTATATCATGAATTTCGTTGACCTGTACTTCTGTCCTCTTATCGTATATAATATATATTATATAACAGTTCATGCGATTTACCATTCATGTGTTGGTGGTATATGCGTTTAGATAAGTGCCACCAGCAACTATACATTACGGCTCGTCCGATTTAAATAACTATCAATATACCTATATATCACTAATATTAAGATATATTCGTGCCGTATACAGAGGTATGATGAAAATATAAATACGATGAAGTCCCTATTCTGCAGTGGCCTTATATCGACGAGTCACGATACTTGTATAGTTTGTAGAACGTTCGGAAAACTTTTAATTTTTGAGATGAAATATGACACATTGATATTTTTTATTATGACTAATATATTATTCTGTTATGATTGCATTTTAAGGAGACACTAAATTTTTTTAAAAAATATTTCGACGCAATTCATACATTTTTTTCAAACAGTGCTAAATATATCTATAATCTTGAAGCACGCGTATGTAAGTACGAACAGTGGAAAAATGTGTTTTCGATGTGTGCATGATACATCCAATGTTATAGAATATGTCACGAGCTATAAGTAGGACGTTAAGAGGATTCGATACCGCGATTTTCTGTTTTCGTCCAACACACGCGTGACATAGTATTTTAGACGTGTTTTTTTGCCAAACAAACCAATTGATCTAATTAAGCGATAAGAATTCTGAAAACTTATTTGAATTCGTCATCAAGTCTACTTGAAATCAACTTTCCCACATTTTTGATTTTTTTGATTTTAGCCTCTCCAAAAATTGAAATACAAAAATGTTCAAATATTCTTTTTTTATATGACTTTTTCTAGAATTCGGGAGATAATATCAAAAATGTGGGAAAGTCGATTTCAAGTAGACTTGATGACAAATTCAAATCTGTTTTCAGAATTCTTATCGCTCATTAGATCAATTCGTATGTTTGGAAAAAAACACCTCTAAAATACTATGTCACGCGTGTGTTAGACGAAAACAGAAAATCACGGTATCGAATCCCCTTAAAGATCAATTTGATTGTGTGCACAGATTTCCCACTTTGCGTGTAACATGAATAACGGAGAATAAATCGGATGCACACGCCGCATATATTTGATGACACATAATTACATATAATATATTGTATTTTATTCGTCATCATATAATATATTATTTTAATGATAAGATCGAAATGAATGATTGATGAAGTTTTATTGGCAAACAAGTCGCGAGTGTGCACAACTATTGCGCTTTCAATGTGTCAGGTTTGTGATAATGAACGAGTTTGACCTAAAGAATGGTGTTTATTGTACGCGTTGTGTATTATTTAATGTGTAAAATATCGTCGATGAAATATAAATTGTATCGATGCACTATAATAATATCACGATACAAAGTGCATCGGTAGGGATAACAGACAATTGTACACCGACAGTTTAATATTATGTATTATTGTATTATATGAAAAATTATAAAGTAAGTAATATATTTGTTATTAGATTTGCACGACTGCCCAGATTGTGTGGTTTCGACCCATTGATATTTATATTAGGTATTTGCCGAAACATAATGCATTTTATTTAAATGTTTAATATTGTCTATATGAAAACGAAAATTATTGTGCATATAATTTTTTTAAGATTTTTGCAAATAACTTAATGGGTCTGGACCGCTTAGCTGTTCTGACTGAAGTAGAAAGTTCTGTTGAAGTAGATAACGCACTAAGTATAATATATTTACTAAAATATAATATTTCACTGATAGGTCTTAAAATGTACATATAGTCGTGGAATAGTAATCAAATATAATACTTATGTGGCAATATTTAAAAAAATAATAATATACGATCACATTATGACTATTTATGACCGATCGGTGGTAGATTTCGTCGGTTTATACACTTAGAATCATATAATATAATATACGCATTTACAATACATTATAATATATGTTAGCGATAATGTTGATATTAATTTAGTAATTTTAGTGAATTTCTTGTCAATAATGGTATGATTATTTTGATAAGTATATAATGAATAATGATATTTCCTAGCCTTTCTTAACAATGTCAAACTGTCTCAAGCAATGACGAAATATTCCTACGTATAAAATAAAATAATAATAATTTAGATAGTAACTACTGCGGTTTGGTGATGTTTTTTTATCGTAATATACGTTTTGTATTACACGATCGGGAAATGCTGACAATTATTCCTAATCAGTATATAATATACTTTTAGAATACTGCCTAATTGATGTATGTCAATTATGTAAATTATTACGGATAATCATTATTTCCTCTAATGCTATTGCCTAGTAATTGTTGACATTATCTGAATTTACATCATTGCTGCTAACATATAATTTAATATAATATTGTAAGTGTACGTTTATGATGGAACTTTTTTTATAATTATTTCAATAACAGTCGGTACATTAAATTATAGTTTGAAAACGCCGTCGCGGTGTTATGTAGTCGATTTCGCTCTTTTTTTATTATCATCTGATAAACATGATTTACACATACATTATACACTCACTATACTATCCAATATTATAATATGTGAGCTATGCATATAATATATATGTGAATAAGGATATACTATAAATACAGGTACATTTCGTTAAAATCCAAGTATTTGGAAAATTCAACATTACCGCGCAGATAGTATAGTATTTGCGTGACATTGCGCAAACTAGTATATTATTATGTAAATATTTAGTTTGTTTGTGTGGAATTTGGGTCGCTAATGATATTTGCGTAATATTTGGATTGGATTGCTGTGCCAAAAACATTCGCAGAATCAAATCCGAATAAATTTATGCTATAAACCAATTTTTTGTATCCATGTCGGTCGTCGGTATTTCGTATCCTGCACATAATAATGTACCTATTTAGTATACCTAATCAAACATGTACTTAATGGATATCGATTTCTTGAAGCTCGAGCAATAGATCTATTGTTCTTAAACTCAGTAACTGAGTAAGACAGTTTTAAGCGGTCATATACTAAGTGCAAGTGGATAAAAATTTCATTTCATGAAATCGAAACCATCATAATACACTTTCGCGTAATTTTTTTTTTTTATATCGTTTCTCAAAATGGATAATTTTTTGTCCACCATATGCTCCTAAAAATATCTGGTTATACATAACTATATAATATTAATACATATTATTACATATCACAATTTTGATTCAATTTGTGTTCATATTACATTTATCCAGATAAACTTAAAAACGACTTGTGATCAAACATAATGGATGTTATTATCTGTTTCGTGATTTCTTCAAATTCTTCATGTATATGTGGATAATAAGAAATACACACACACACACACACATACCCACACACACACACACACACACACACACACACACACACACACACACACACATGTATAGTGTTGCTTCGTGTTTCCACATACAATTATATTTTAATATTATTACATTTTTTTCGTATACTGCTCCTATTTATCGAATATAGTTTTATTTACTGTTGTTGCAATGTTGTGAATATGGTGATGATACACACTCAAGACGTGGACGATTGTATTGTAAATAATATATTGGTTATATATTTTTACAACATAAAACCACGCGTAATAATAATTTTTGTTAATCCTCAAATTAATGAAGACGTCAATATTTGAGCCATACCCAAACACGTAAACTATGTTCACGGATTAAACGATTACTTAAATGATTATACCAATTACCAATAATTATTACGAATACGTGTACATATATTATAATATAAAGAAATAACAAGATGTCTTCGAAAGAGCAACTATACGATATTTCATCACAAGGAAATGTATATAATTTTTAAATTTTATTCGGATACATAATAGCTGATTAGATAGCATTTGAAATTGCGTAAGTAATAGGTATACTGACATCACTTATAACTGCATTGCTGGTATGCAGTATTTTATTATTATAATACATAATTTATAAGTACATCTCTGCAGAGGCTCTTGTTGAAAATTAGCCTCTAAAAGTCTCCTCAAACACTAGTCGACAGCAATTTTATTTTCATTATAATATAATATTATATAATACCTATAGGTTATCAACTGTGAGTTTTTTATCATTCGTGTACAACTTTAAAACTGAGTTCACATGACGTAGGTACCTATCGTATTATTGTACCGTGTCCCGTATGTTCAGCATTATGTAAGTATAGGTGGTACCTATGTTAATAACACATTGCCAGCTTACACGTTGGACATATTCAACTCTTCGCGGTGCGATATAATAATATAAGGGGAACCCGTTTTCGCGGGTTTCTGATTTTCTGAAATCGATTTTAAACGATGAAAATACAAATATGTGCAAGCATATATTAATTATATGTATACGATTCAGATAAAAAATATTCCTATGAATAAACTATTATTATTTTTAATAAATAATTATATTTATTATTACTATTTATGTTTTTTTTACGGGGTGTCTCTGTGTCTCTTTTGACGGGCGACCACTGATAACAATATAATTATATAACATAATATGCGTATTTAAATATTTAATTTTTATATTATATTGTACTATGTAAGTAAGACTTACTTTATTAGTTAATTATAGTACCTATGTAACAATCGTTATAGTTTATAAGGTATCTACCCACCACTAATACATATAGTCAAGTTTTCGTAATTAATGAGTGATGATGACTGAACGTGTCTCAAGTATTAGTTTGGTTTAAACTACTGTCAACGTATTTGTCTGTTTAAAAGCAACCGGTTGCAGTTAAAACACGTGTTATACACTTATACACACACTAACAAGGTGTAAATAATAATTATAGGTGTACCTATATTTGCGGTGGTGGAGGTGGAGTGAGTAGTGCATGCGTCATACGCTTATATTAAATAACGTTTTCTCATTAATGACTAATTATTATTGTCAAGGTTTTAAATACTTCCACATATTATAATATACAGCATTACACAGCGTGAGAAACATGAAGTGATATTCGTTTAAAGGTACATTTGACTTTTAAGGTTGCGTTCAGGTATAAGGTACATAATGCGTTAGTAGTTTGAAATAATGCGTTTACATAATACTAGAGTTTTGGACGCCGTTTGAATGCATATAGTTTTATGTTGTGTAAGACCTGCATTAGCATACGCGTATTAAAAACCACGCATAGTTCTCGCTCGTTGAAAAAATTAGAAAAAGTTTTGTTCTAAATTCTTACTCACGACGTCGACGTTTTCGTCGATATCGTTTTATACATCGCTTCGTCTACGTATTTAATTTACTCGACAGTTCTCTACATATGTGGTGGTGGCGATGAGGAGGATGCGGCGCCTCTGTCCGGGCAATATCTCACGAAATTTTAAAGCATTTTGAACTGTTTTTCAAACCTACCTTTTTACGTTTTTGTATGACTTGTTTCTACTATTCAATTACCTATACTCTGTTCTTAAGAAAAACGTATTTTATGAGCTGATATGGTGCAGAACGTTAACTATAAAATATCATCATTCTGCAGTGCATCCACAATTACCACTGCGTAACGCCGGATGCCCTGCGACCATCGCGGACTGAAGCCCCGCTGCAACATATACTACTGAAATGACACGAATATATTATAGTCTGTGCAGCCTTCGGATCAGCTAGCTCGAGTTCCATACCTTGTCGACGATATACATCGTTATATGATTTAGGTCATCAATGCAGCTGCAGATTTATACAGGATGTCCCGCGAGGATATACCAATTGCGATGTCTCCTGAGATAATGAATGTATCATAAATCTGTTTTTTATTAGACCCACAGTGCCAAGGATTACACATAATATTTTATTTTTAATTTAATTAATTTTGATAAAAACGTCATAATTACTTTTATTTTTATTTTTAAAACAATTGAAGATTGCCATTTTAGAGGGTTTATTTTTGTGAAGTTTTTGACTTTTCAACATTTTATTTTCACTAATCTCATGATTTGTAGTATTTTTTTAGTTAATAGGTAAAACGGCAAAACACCGGCTAATGGGTATATCCTCACGGGACAGATTTTCTCTATCCTGTATAGAATACTGTGTGCGCACGTCGGTATACGCCCCCAGACGATAGCGATGCGCTCGGCGTGACGTTTCGGTTTCAGATGTTTCAAATTTGATTTCATTAATATTATAATGTAGTGTATACAGACTATATATACATAACGTCTGCTGGCTGGTCGCGAATCTGTTGGTCGACGACGGTATAAAAATATGATATAGGTACATACTACATTCATATGATCATATAATATCGTGTGTGGCGTGGGACGAAAAGACAATAATAATATACTATTTCGTTTAGTTCTTACGGGGAATAGTGACGTGACGTGACTGATTGTATTATACTTAGGTAGGTACAGTTTCGGTTAAATATTTTTTAGTTCTCATTTTCTTATTCACCGGTGGTACCGTTATTATTGAATTCTTCGTTTTCCAATCGCTTAGCGCTATGACGACTCAATATAATACTATAATCATATCGTGTACCTACGCAATATAATATCATAATAGAACGTGGTGAGGGGAAAAGTTTAATGATTAAAGGTAATATTGATCGATTATCACACGACAGATCGCTAACGATGACGACGACGATGGTGGTCATCAGTAATATTTTTGTTTAAATGCGCGCGGCTCCGCTAAGGAAAGCTGAGTGTATACCTAAGTCAATTTAAGTGAAATTTCGACCAACCCGTGTCTGCCGATTTACTCAAATGAAGTGTTTTTACACTTGGGGTTATGACTTGTGACCAATTAAAACAGTTTATAGAAGACTAGTTGGTATAGGAGTTATATTTTGTATTCATGTAACTATATTACTATTATGAAGATGATGATCGTCGTCACCACGGAATTGAATACGAATTATGAATATCAATAACCGATGTGAACTGTGAAGATACTATATTACATAACTACAGGGAACAGAACTATATTATAATGTAATATGTAAATTTATATTATATTTATATTTATTAGAATAAGCTACCTATTTCAAATCTGATAAGAAATTTAGAAATGTGCACGATTTAATTTAAATTATATTCTAAATCACACCAATTTTATTAACAGGCTAAGCGCCACGAGAGCCAGTTTTGGAGCTTGACTAGAGTTTGATGACTGCCAATAACGATATCAATTTTTTTCTATTGCTATGGCCAATGATATATAAATTTGAAATATATTTTTTAAATTTTGTGGTTAAATATCTTAGAAATAACAATAATTTTAGGTTTTCGCTATTCACATCGAAAAATAGTGCACAAACTGAAAATAGTAAATTTAAAGATCAAACACCGATGAATGAAACAGATTGTGGATATCATAATAAAAGTATAATATTAGTGAGATCCAAATGTGGTAGGTACTCATAGCACTGTAAAAAAATTCACAAAGAACCAAATTTGGATCTCACGGCACATTAGAAAAAACTATAAAAACCCACATGGTGCTCAACTCGTTTCAACATAATATAATAATGTTATGTCATTAGTCATAACTATTATTATACTCGTACATTATTATTTAACATATTATTGGTTTAAATTTTTATTTAATGCATATTTCTTGTAATTTTATAATGCATACTTTCGTTTCTAGTTTTTATACTTTTCTATATAAAAACATAAAATTGCAATTTGGAATAAATAAATATTAAATAATTTTAAAATCTCGAGTCAGGGGCGGCTCCAGAGCCTTGGTTAGGGGGGGGCCAAGTTATAATTTCACAAAATCTTATAACAAAAAGAAAACAAACATTTTTACAACACAAATTCAAGTCGTCTATTTTTATTCCATTTACCCAGCAGGTAAATCGTATACACCGTCATACCTCTATGACTCATATAGTCCATATGACAATATTATAATAATTTAATATGCATTTATTTTAACAATATATATTTTTATAAATACGGGCGTTGGGGGGGCCGCGGCCCCTAGGGCCCCCCCCTGGAGCTGCCCCTGTCTCGAGTATCAACTTCTCAGCTTATACTATAATAAAGTAAACTTTATCTGCAGTTCACTAGTTCACAATATTAACATAGATACAATTACTACGGTTGATTGTTACTATTTATTACTACTGATATAATAAATTGATTATCAATGTTCGAATGTACTTTGACTAATATCGATTGCATACGTTTTGTAACTTTAAACATTTTTTTTTATAGATATACATTTTGAGTGTATACAATATACATTGTACCATATTTTAATATTTTTAAAAGCATATTAATTTTAAGATTATTGTGAATGTTCTCTAATAACGATAACGATGAAGAATTGTACACAGATTTAGGTATAATATCGTTGCAGTCTGGCGCCTAGTTATTTTAATAAAACTATATTATGGAACGTAGAACATGTGACGCATCCATATTAAATTATCGAGTTCGTGGGTTTTTTTTATAGTGATTACTATTATTTTTATGCTTGTTTTTATAATTTTGTGATAATGTGTGGATATATCTATATATATATATATATATTGAAATTTATTACTCACATTAATTAAATAATGTCTTTTTCAAAAGTGTATTCATTATTATTATACCCAATAGCGCAATATACATATATGTTTTTTATTTTAATATGGATAGGAATAATGACAGTCATTTTGGGAACCACTGATTTAGGTACATTAAAATATATTATAATGAGAAATAGGTATATCGTCGAGCGGGTGCGGTATAATTATTATGGTTGTATATAATATTATAATACACGCATGTATATCTTACCAAAGACTTAGCACCATAGATTAAATAATTCTTATATTATGAGTTTTAAAAATACACACTTACGATAACGAAATATTTGGTTTACCATGTATATTATAATTTATTGTAATATTATATTTTCGTGCACTATTTTTTTTATAGGTATAATACACAATAGGCGCGTATTAGGGATGGGCGTGGAGGCATAGATTTAAAATATAATATATAGTCATCTGAAAATGTGCACCTTCCATAATATATAGTCCTAAAATCCTAGTTATAAAATCCTAAACGGATATAGCCTTATCCTTAGATTTTTCCTCCACAATACTGTAGAAGTGTACGAAATCGCAATATTATTTAAAAATTTAACCAGCTAATAAGTGCACGCGGAAACACACTTAGGGCCAGTATTACCATCTTCCGTTAAATTTAATTTAATTAAATTTAACGGGTGATGGTAATACTGGCCCTTAAAAGTGCCGCCCATTATATCTATAAAATATAAATATTCACAATTATTGTGCGTTGATACCATGGATTAAATAATTTGATCTTTGACAATACACACTTAACGATAATATTTAGTTAACAACTGTGTAAATGTATTGTTTTATACTATATTTTACAAGTACTATATGACTCATGTATTTATAACTCGTATTACTGTATTAGGGATAGGCGTGGATGCATAGATTTTAAATATAGGTATAGTCATTCAATTATTTGCAATACCTATAGGTATCCTTTACACGATATTCTATCATTGTCTGTCCATCAAAACTTTTTCTCATCATAGGTTTCGGGTATTAGTTTGCGGAATTTAGAATATTTAGAAGCTCGTTTTAGCCATTTTTTGAATGTTGAAACAGTAGTAACAGTATTCTATACTGATGACTATATTCGATATGTACATTTTATATAGTTATAATTCTCTTTGCACACGTCACGTTTTAAGTATAATAGTATATGCATATTACGAAACGGCGATAAGAATAATGTGCCGTATAAATTATAATAATATATTTGGAGCAATCGAGTATAATATGTTGAAATGATGCTGTAAGTAGGTATTATGCGTAATGTGTGTGTGTGTGTGGGCACACTGTTATACGTTTCCTACTGGATTTTCTACCTACATAATATTACCTATGGTTTTTATTTTTACGACATTTGCGCCACAGTTGGATCGTCCTCCAAAAACTAAAAAAATGTTAATAACATTTTAGGTCAGTATATTCCTACGTATGCGCATTGTATAAAATATTAAAATATAATAATATAATTTTAAAATTTTAAAATATTATAATATATATAGGTACTTAAATATGTTTTGTAGGTACATTTATATTATATATAACTGATAGGTAATGATGTAGGATATATATGTATACCTAAATCACACACGAACGATCTTCACGATCTTGTAAACCTGACCGATGTAGATTATATTTTATAGCTATTCAATAACGAAAAAAACTCAATACAAATTCTTAAATCGGCATGTAAGTTCCTATATGGCTGTATAATATGGTTCTAAAACATAATATACCAATAATTGTCCTATTTTTTCTCTTTATCGTAGACAATATATATATTTTTTCCGTCATGGTTATAATTTATAACTAATGACGCGTATGGCTTTTCCGATTTTCTCTTATTGTTCCGGATAGATGTACAAACTGAGACAGAAATACTTATTCACATACCTATTATTATTTATTATATAATATCTCGTTATAAATATAAGTTAATAATATACAAACATTACGCTGTTTATTATTATCGCTCCATTTTTATATTTTTGTTATGCTTTATTATGTTTATACCTAAATGAATATATAAAACATTTAATGTAAATTGTGTGATGTACCGATTGGCCGAACAAGTCAGTTCGCGACACACCATTTTGCCGACATCCGAGTATCCGACACACATTCATTATTTATATTATTTATATTTACTTCAAAATTAATTAAACTTAATACTCATAGTTAAAATATATTTTTTTTAAATAATTTGTATAAACCACGAAAATTGTTAAAGTCAAATATCATCTATGTAACCTAACCTAACCTTTCTAAATGAAAATTGTACAAATCATACCATTTTGTAGCCTATTATAAATTATAATTTAAAACATTCTAATAAAAAAATGTATTATTATAATGTCATTCAAATTTATAAGTATTATGCATTTTTTTTGCAAATGATTACCTTTCTTCTAATATTCTATATTTAGTTTTCATCTTTTGTGGCCGATCGCAGTTTTCTTGGGCTATGAGGCCAAGCTTGAAGTTTGTGTATCAGTTTTTTTAGCTCTTTGATTAAAGCAAAAATGTTTAGCTTTGCTCGTTTACCAACAGCTTTATTAAGAGCTGTATGCCATCACTCGAGGTGTTTTATGGTCTTTGCTCGGTCTGTATTAAAACGATTTCACATATTGTGATTAAATAAGCAAATAAATATCTGGATCCAAATTCCGAGTATGTTTTGGTAAAATTATTTAATAATTTCTGTTCACCTACAGTAATAATAATATAAATAATAATAATTCATTGTAATGGATCCGAGTATTACCTACTATAATTGCAATAAATGATAATATAATTATACACAATTTACTACTTTAATATACTACGAATTTCCCATAAAAAAAATATATATTATTATTTAGTAAGCAATTTGAATACATTTGAAAGACCACTCTCCAAATTGTCACACCTTTAGTGTTCATATCACAAACAAAAACCCAGGGCGGTGCTGGAGAAACGTTGTACGATATTATTATTTATGTATTGCTCGCCAAGTGATAGGTATATTATACAACGGATGTCGGTATTAATTTACATCCGTTGACTATTATTGCCCTTGTCGAGTTGAATGTAATATTCTTGCAAATATTTATTTGCAATATTTACTTCAAATATCCAAAGATAATTTTATTTAACGACGAAAAAGCTTCAATGCTACAGGCGGTAATTAGCATAATAATGGATATTTTTTGGAATAATATATGAGTTTTTTACATTTATATAATATAATATTATGTTTAATATACTAATATATAGCCATTATATCCAATTTATCCTTAACATATATAGATAGGTACATTATACATGTATAAACAAATTGTGTTTGTTTTGAAAAATTGTAAAAATTTTATCAGTTGGGTGTCCTATGTAACGTTTCGTCGAATAGATTGGATGAATCGTTTTGTTTTCTCAAATTTTTGAAGAGGCTTCTGTCTTAATATTAAACGCATGTTCCGATTTTTTTAGTCAAATACTCTGAGAGCAGTATGATTTTCTTTAATCTGCAGAATTTAAATGACCCCGACGAGTAAAATTACAGTACGTCCTATTCTGAGTAATCTTATAAAAGATTCAGTTTTTCTCGAGTTCTGGTGTTTTTTATTTACTCTGCATAGTATAAAATGAGATCGGATGTTCTCAAACTTTTCCATGGTACGATTCATTTTGAACATTTTTTTTTAATTTTGATGACTCACAATTCATCAGAAAATACTAATGACTTTTTTTCTCACTAATTTGTTTCATTGTTAACCTTTGTGATAACTTTTAGTCTGGCAGTGCCGTGGTGACACTTCGCTGTACATTTAGTATTTATAATTTATAAATTATAAAATATATTTTTATTTAATATTATGTGTAATGTACGGTAGGTACTTCATAAATAAATATATATAATCTTCTAATATTAAATATTTTATAAAAATGTATATTATATTTAAAAATTCTACGTGACCCACCAATAATATAATCGTGCGGCTTTTGGGTCCAGACTCAGCATTTGGGAACTGTTACATCAAATTTTTACATAACATAAAATGTACCTACAATACTGATATAATATATACATCGTGCATAAATGCATTACCTTTTTTAATAATATTATAATATATAGCTGCCATACTATTATGCGATTTATCATACCAGTCGTTAATTATTATATTTTTTTACCTACTTTCGATTAAAATGTGTTTTATCGCATTCATAAGCTTTTTTGTTGATATTTTTTTTTTTATTGAGTTTGTTGTTTATCTGTCATAAAATTAATTGGTAATTATAGCGATGATGACGGCGACTGAGGTGCACGCGCATTAATGCATTTCGAAATCTTATAACGTCGTGTTAGCACCGCATACCTGTCATCGTATCTTAAATGTATATGTCTACAAAATTGACCGCAGTTTAAAGCTACTGAAAAAAAATTGTTTATGTACTTGCAAATCGATCGGTATTATATGCACGTATATCATAAATTGAAAATAAATTGACCATACACCCGTGACGTCCTCGAAAATATTCTAATTTGTATAAACATTTTAAACACTTGTAGCTATATATATTATAATATATTATATGTATGCATTGTATAATAGCATAAAGCTGTCGTTTCAGCTTCAAAATCACTTACCGATAATATATTATTTACGAACAATTTGCGGGAATTCGTTTTCCCTGTTTACGCGTGTAGCGACATTCAGGCTATATAATATGAATAAAAGGCATGTTCGTATATCATCAGATATTCTAATAACGAAACTAAATTATACAGTAATATTCGAAATGTCGACTATATAGTCATACCACAGGGTAAAAATTCAAGGTTGTAACAAAAATATCGATGTACATAATTTATCGACTATGATTATATTTTATAAGGATTGGTATGTAATTTCTCGATAAAATGTATATTATTTATGTAATATATTTGTAAAACAGTAAAAGTTTAAAAGTACGTATATAATTACGTTGAAAAAATAGTTTGCCTCTTTTAAAATAGATACAAATTCGAATAAACAATCGTTTAAAAAATGCATTTGTAAACAAAGACCCTGTGATCGTTATTTTACGTATTTACATTGATTCAACCAATTCAGGGTTTTCTATAATCCTTTGAAGTCTGTAGACCATAATCGATCGAAAGTATGTAGGTACCTTAACGTTTATGGTGAGTACTTTTAGTATTATAAATACTCAGGGATCGCGGTACCTGTAGTTGGCTAGTTTTATGCACGTTATTTTTGTACACTGTATAGGGTGTAGGATCTGGAGGATTTAACAATATATTATTCAACAACAATGACCAATTGTCAAATCATTCAAATACACCTAAATATATACATCGTATATATTGACTATGAAAAGATTGAGGTTCTTTTGTACATATTTTTGCGTTTCCTGTGTACAAACAAAACGGTCAACGTTTTTCAAAATAGGTATTTAATTAAATAGTCGGCCGGAAAAGATCTGACAGTCGTAACAGACAATCGTAACTTCATTTCGGGATGCGTTTAACGGAAGTTTATAGGTTATACAGTCTTCGGCCGCCGGTATTCCAATAATAATAATAATTTGTAAATAGTTCTTCGAAAGAAAATACGATATATAGGTATATAATATTATATGAGTGACCGTGGGGCGTGGACCGTGTGAACCGTTCGGGAATAAGCCGAGTTGTCATCGATTCGTTTCGGAACGGTATATAAAATTATGATCATTTTCAATCGAAAAAACGCAGATTTTGTCATTGGTCGGTCAGTCATCGTGTTTTTCGCTATAGTACCTACTATAAGGTCTATTTAGTATTTTAGTGTACAAAATATAAAGTAATGCAATAATATAATACATATATAATAATAATAATGATAATTAAAAAAAAAATATATAATATTATGTGACGAAACGCGACCAAACTGCAAGTCGCTGAGTCGTGTTTTTATAATAATTATAGGCGCGTTGTCCTCCCAACTAGATGTCTCGTGTTTTTGGTGGTGGGGGAGGGGTGAAGTTGGAGAGGGGAAACGATTTCCGGTCTAACGATTTTAGGCGTATTTTCGTGTTTTTTGTATCGTATATACACCCAACACCGCCGTGTCGTTTGACATTATTCGTTTTTATTCGATTTGGTTGTATAGGCTCACGATTTTTTTTACCACCATTTTCCGTCATTATTTTTATACATTTACGCCGTGCTTAGGTTTTGAAAATGATTATTATATTCTCATACATACGTACACGTGGATTGTAACCATCAATCGTGTTGGTATAATAATATTATATGATGTATCTACCTACCGCTAAAGTGCTATGTACAAATTGGTTACCTATATAAGTTCCCTATGATTGACGAATGACAATACTGGCTGGTGAGATCTTTTATATGTGGTCTGTTGACTGTTTGTTTTTTTGTCGTCTTGCTCAATAAGAGTTTTCTCGGTTTGATAACACTTTATTTGATGATGAAGTATACTAAGCATAATATTATTATTATAGAATATGAAATCGAAGGATACCTAAAATTCTGCTTGTGTACAAGTGTTCAACATACAAGTCATATACTAAATGTTGAATTCGAGAAATTCCTCTTGGTGTAAAATAATATATTAATATATTAATCAATAGAGGGTATTTTTATTAGCAGTAACTTAGGGAAATATTTTTTTTTTTTTTTTGGGGGGGGGGTATAAATAGTAATTTTACCTGTTGTGTCTAAGAATTTAGTGTGGGAGGAGGTTATATACTTCTTCCCCTTAAATTATTTACTAATACTGAATACATGTAAACTTAAAGTGAATAATATATATTATAAAATGATGAGATACTATAATTAGGTAGTATTATTAGTAATTACATAAAACGTATACAGACAAATAATATTCAAAATCAAGTTTAATGCAATAGAATACAATGTTCAATGAATTAGAAACATGTAACAATTTAAACCATGGGAAGGGGCAAAACGATATCTATGTCACCACTAAAAAATCATGGTGCACTTCCCACCTCATTGCCATCTTATATTATATTGATATATAAGTTGTTAAAAATATTAATCGTATACCTAGTTATAAATAATAAAGATTTATTCTAGTCTTACAAAATCTACTCATTGTACGTAATACTATGATGCAGACTATTTCGTCAATTACTCGGGCCGAGAATAAAAACATTTGTTGAAATCTGGAAAGTCATTTCAAGCGGTTTTTTGTATAATATATACACTTTTCGTTTCACTCTACATAATATTGTCATTGCGTAACTTCAATATATTGCTTGGATAATATTATACTTGATGGCTAACTTTATGGTTTATTTTATTATAAATAGTTAGTATCGTGGTTGTTGTCAACGACTTGTTGATATATTTGTACATTTTTTTTTGTCGGTACCTCCCGACGGGCATCCGTTAAAGTCCCATCGTCTTACTCCTGTGATTGCGCGTACAAATCATTTTTATTTTGTTAGAAATTTTATTTCGAACCTGATGCTTGCATAATATTATAATATAGTTAACTAATATTAATTATAATACTGTCAAAATTAAAGTTAAAATACAAAATATGCTATATAACAATACATACGTATACAACTTGTGCATACCTACGTACTTAACAATTATCATGATATAATATGATCGTACCAATATTATATAGGTACTGCAGATAGCGGTGGTACGTCGCGTCGCGCAACGCCGCGCTCATTTTTATAGATGGCCCGATGGTCGTCGGACCGCGCTGGAGGAAAGTATATAAATACAATCGATTTATCTCGCATTATAGAATGACGACAATGAAATTATTACGCATTACTCGTTTCGCTCATCGGATCGAGAGATAATTGCGTATCCCGAGACGCGAACGCGTATAACGGCTTACTATGCCTTTTTGATATAATATTATGTACGCTGCAGTAGTGCGTTACGTTCACTAACGCCTGGCAGATGATTAATTTTCCCGGAAATCCGACTGCATCTCTCTGCGTCCATGATAGTCGACACTATACTAGGTATATTATTATTGCACGCGATAAACGCGCGTTTTTACGGATAATCGCGATGGTTTAGTATATTTTGAGACGTGGACATATTTTTTCACGGTTTTCGAAAATCTGAGCAATACCAACTGCACGATTGCGACCAAGACTGCAAAATATAGCCGTCTGCAAGCGCCTTTTCAGTTTTGCATATATATATATATATATATATATATACGTATTATTTCAATCAGTGGCGGCTAATCATACGTGTCGCTGACGATATTTCTGAGGACCCACCTACCTACAATAAGGACGGCTGTATTTACAGTTGTTGAAAATATAAAATGCTGGATAAAAATCATTCCCATTGGATAATATAGCCACTATAATATAGCCACTGGGTAGGTACTAGAAAATACATCAAAACTTCATCATTAATATTCAATCAGATGGTCACATTTCCGATTTTTTTTTTTATTAATTTTAGATAATATCAATTATTAACTAATGTTTAAAAAAAATTTCAAATTTCATTACTTCGATGGCAGTTTTCTTGAAGCAAATTAATTCATAGATAGTTGGTATTCTGGGAATCAAGTTTCAAAATTGTCCAGTAGGTACCATTAAAATTTAAATTATTCGATAATAACAATAAAACCAGTTTTTGACAAAATTGATTATTCTTTTTAACTCAATAATAAATATCCTCGTAAATATCAAACTGCGAACTGCGAAGATTCGTCATTTTCACGGATTATTAATTTATTTCATGCAATTATGTACTAGACATTTTCAAAATATTTCGAGTCTTTAATTATTATTGTGCTGTTTATAACTATTTTAAATGTACGCCTTTTTTTTTTAGTTATGTTAGATGAGTAACTGATTATTTATTATACATCGACTCATTAAAGTGCAAATTTTCTTTAAAAATTATGTTACACAATAATATAATGAGTCGTTGTTTGATAAAAATTAATAATCACCTACTCACCAACCAAAATATGTTACATGAATAGCTGAAGCAACGCGCGGACCATAGGATAGCTGCCCCTGATTATAATAACATGCACAGTGCACACTATTCTACGTTGTCTACTACAATGTGCGGTTTTACAAGTACTATGAGCTGTTGTTAAACACGACAGTGGTCTGTTTTCGTTTTTAATTCCATCTCTGTCATGACGACAATAATAATAATAATATTTTGTCGTGTGTTGTAAAACAGACGTGCGCGCACGCGTATTATATTTGTCCCACTCGATCGAAATAATGAATATATTATGAAATATAGTGCAGCGCGTTTCAATCACTATGTTGTGGCCCAATGAATAATTAATTTCAATTTATCGTTCGAATCGATCGCGGCCTCCGACTCTTTCTTGCACACAAATAAAAGCGCCACGCGAATACACTGGCCGAAGACATGAAAAAACTCCGAGCAATTACACGCGCGTATCGTCGCCGTAAAACGAAATAATTGTGCTTACGAAAAAACATATAATGGTCTTCGACATAATACCCGCCTAATGACTTCAATGTATATTTTGTAGTTGTACAATGTACAGTGTACATAATACTACACGCTTACACTTCGAGAACCATTCAACTGAATGTTATTGTTAGAACTTATAATATATTGTTCAGGCAATCCAAGAGCCGCGCTGCTATTGGATTATTACGATACAAATCTGAATGCGTACGGTAAAATTATAGCTTTTTTATAAGAAAAAAGACGATATTTAGTTTTTTTGAAATTTAAACATATTTTATTTGAATTTCAAGGTGAATTATATTTACATCACCAATTCGATCACATTTTATCGTCCTTTATCAATTTGGCAATTAATTCCATTTGTTATGTAGGTACCCGATAAATTATAATATATACTATTATTATAATTATTTACCTATTATATTCTATTGCAATATTTTATCAGATCTATAGTCGCAAAAATATCTGTACACTGATATATTAAATTACCACGGTCGCCTGGAATTGCCTATCGTGTTTAAATTGCGACCAACCGATATCAATCGCTGGCACCGAACTGCAGCTATAATTTATAAATTATAATCAATAATAACACGACAACAATTCAAATACTACGATAATAGGTTAGGTATACGTTATATACTGTAATCTACTCGTATTATTTAGCGGTGGTGTTATATTGGAACGATTCGTATGTAATTGGTTAATTATATTATATTATATGGTTATCAATTTTTATTACCTATATTATATATTTATATTCATTGATCATTGCCACAGACTGGGTTTTGTAAAACAATCAAAAAGTATAATTGGAAAATAATAACACTCAATTGAAAAGCCCCCGCAACATCCATACAAGTCGCAACTCGCGATATTTCTGGAAAGTGACTGTGCAGGGAATAAATAGGATAACAAATTTTAGAATGGTCGTCCTGAACAATTTCAAAATATGGACTTGTCTAGTATAATGTCGTTGCAGGGAGCCCTTCAATTGATTGTGAATTATGCCGTACAGATGTGTGCAGTTTAATATTTGTCTTATACAACGTACGTACAACATAGCAATGCACAGCAGGATCAATTTTCTGTTATTAGCTTTAATAATGTTAGAGTGAATTGACCAATCAATTATCAAACTACAAAGACACAAAGTAAAGACTATATTTGTTTGTGTATCGGATTTTTACGATTTAATCTTTAAGTGAGTTATGAACATTTTTTAATTGTACCTAATAATTTACATAGGCACCCACTCATACTACAGAATATAATCTATATAATTATGGTCTTATAATATATTATCTTTGAGTTTGACAATAGGTCAATTCAAATTATTAACTAGCTAACAACACATTATTGCAGGTTTGATAACATTTGTTGGTTATACAGTTTTACCATTGAGTATATACTAAACAATATTATATTATAATCAATGGTTCAACGTTTTTAAGACGGAGACAATAAATTTAGGTGAGGCGAGTCCTCAGAGAAATAATATGTTAGTTTCTTCAAACCTATCTCGAGAGCGACAATAATAATAGTTAGATGGTAATTATTGTATTATAAATTATAATAGATATACTTAACACCATAACAGTATGGCACCGTAATACTGGTTATATTATTATTATCGTAATAACATATCAATTACAATATTATTCGTAAGTATTAATAATGTTATATATAACACGCATGTGTCATCATTCCGACAAGTACTCTATTTTATGTCGACGGAAACGAATAATAATTTACTTGTCTTAATATAGAGACTACTATGATCATACTACTCTATAATATAAATTATAATATATTATTGTGTATCGGTATAAATTACGATAACATTATGTTGTTGTAATATTTGAATGGAGCATTGAATTTTGTACTTTTGTAAATTGTAATCACATCACTATTTGAGTCACGCACTAAAATTGATTAACATCAGTAATTTTTTTGCAAAGATAAACTATATATTATAATATGTTTTATTATTAATTATACACGTCATTTAGCCACTTGAGACTGCTGCAGTACTTGTCCCCACGACTTTTTACACGTCTTGTACACTTATATCGTATGGCGTCCGGAAACGAGTAAAAACAATATTATTATATATAGGTACAAACGTAAAATGTGACAATAATTAAATAATATTGCCCTTGATCGATGGTTGAGGAGTATGGCAACGTTGTGTTTGATAAGCATTAGTATTAGTCGTTAGCAAATTAAGTGAATAACCAAATATGTTATGTATTAAGAACTTTTGTTGATATTGAAATAATTGTTAAATAACTAAATTGTATATTAATATTATAATATGTTACAATGGTATTTGGGGAGGTCGCGAACACATTTTCATAAGTCGTAATAAACGTCTTATCCTAACACACATTTTTAAGCACCTATTATGAAATGTATTTTCCTAGTATTATTTAAAGTTTATTAAAAAATCGGACTCCAATGCGACTCAAATAAAGTTTTCCTCTTTCAAATAGAATAGAAATTATCAAAATCTGAATGTCTTACAACACGTGATCATCTTTTGCATGTAAAGTCATTTTTGACCATCTAAATAGTTTGATTTTATTCTTTCCTCGCGCAATCATTGTAACTAGATATTGTCCCTATTTGTTCGCCTTAATATAAATAGTCAGTTTTGCCATCCGTGTATCGAATATTTCCAATCGAAAAATTATATTATGATTCAAAAGTATTATCGTAATCCTCCGAAAATTATTATAATATTCTAAATCATGAACACTTTAAAATACTTTTATATAATATATTATACAAATTATGTGATATTTTGCCGTTGTCGCAAGCGTATTATATTATTTTGAAATTTCACGATTATTATTATTATATTATACACACACGTAAGACAGTCAATCGATAACACTTTTTTTGTTTTTCAGCTTTCTGGTCTAGCACTGTTGGCCTTGGGCTTGGTTACTCGGTATTATTCGACGAAAACTGAAGAGCTAGCCAACAAAGCATCCGGAGATGCGGCTGGTATGGCGGCTCTGGCATTCATCATCATTGGTGGAGCCGTGTTCGTTGTGTCGTTCTTCGGCTGTTGCGGAGCTATCCGAGAAAGCCATTGCATGATCACAATGGTATGACATAATAATATTATTATACACACAGAGGATATAATCAACTGTTGTGTTTTTAAAAAATAATTATTTTTTTAAAATTTAATTTGAAGTTTATCTTAGAAAATATCTGTGAATAAAGTATAATGCTATGCAATATATATAACTTTAAACTATATAAATACAAATTTTTTTCCGAAAACAAAAATTTACTTATAGCCATATTGCTAAAAGAGGTCGGTGTCTCTCTTATTTTTTAAAAATATTTTAGCGTACTTAACCCTTCTAACTATAATATCCTAATCAGTAATGCCCGTATGCATAGTCAAGTATGTGTTACATAACACATGTTAAACTATGTCTTATGCGGTCCATAAATTGACTATATAATATATGACATAAGACATTTAAATCTTCAGTTACACATATTTTTTTTCCAATTCATTTGCTTATAACACAAGTGTAGTTATTTTTTCATGAAACACTGTACCTAGATATGATCTAAGTATTCAGTTGGGAAGTTGGTATGCTCTCTCCCGCAAATACAGTTTCTTCCCATTTCGGCATAATATCAGCATCACTAACGTATGTTTTTATTGGGAATATAATGGGTTCTCTGTTAAGTCGGAAGTCCCTACTATTTCCGATGTTCGTTCAGATGATTGTCCTGATTTTTGAATCGTTTAGGCTATAAGTTATAACTATACATATAATATTATATTCCTACGAATGATCATGTACAATTCGTACGCACGGTTGATTTTATTCGGATTAAAATATAAATTAAAATTGTTAGTCGTGCGTACGGATACAAAATTACACGTTGTACGTTTAAACGATATAATGTTTTTGTTTTATACGTCATATCAAAATATTTGCCGCTTATGCGCGAACTATAATAATATTACTACGAACGGACACAGTGAACCGAAAAAAGTTTTTTTTAAATTGAATATTGAAATAAAATATATACGCCATTATTTAGCCTCATGATGCGTTAACTTAAAGCACCACCTATTATTAAGTTCGTCTTCGCACTTGCCTTATGATTCCCATAAATCCCCACGTGTTCTCGGAAATTACCCATCTCTAACTGCAGTAAATGAGCATAATTTAAGGAAGCATTTTTTTCATTACATCTTTAAAATCCACATTGACCCCATTGGTGCAAATGTTTTTATCTCAAATTTTATTTCATCATGACTAATTATTATTATTATCATTTATCAGGGATTAACTAAAACCTGGACGCTATGGATACTTGTTAATTTATACACACCTATACTATACATAATATTTTAAACTGCATGGTTCGTATTACCTCCTATATATTTTGTTCAATAATCGTGGCTCAAAACTGTTTATAGTATTTAAAAAAAAATTATTAGAAATATACAATCAAATTTTAGCGACTCCCAGCTCTGGTAGTCCATATACATCCCGGTATGCTACCTTCACTATATATAGTTGTTTGTTTCTTTTCTGTGATTCAGTGGCCACAGAACACTATTACAACTGGCTAGTCCACTTTTATCCCCACCTATTATTAAATCTAGTATACGCAATTTATATTAATGAGTAATGACACACACGCGCTATAAAGTTACACTACGTCGTTTCAGTACGCAATGTTCCTATTGGCGTTTTTCCTGTTGGAGGCGGCCACTGGAGTTTTCTTGTACGTGAACCGGGGACAAGTGGAATCGATCACTCGAAAATCGTTGAATACCGTTTTTGAAGATTACTCTAACAAGTCAGAATCGCGTGCTTTTGTCGACGAAATACAACACGACGTAAGCATATATTATATATATATTTATACATATGTTTTTAGTTTTTTAGTATTATAGTTAATATTATAACGGCCCCGCAGGTAAGTGAGACTCTGTGTCGTCGTGGTTTTCAAATTGATCACAAAATTTCGATTGTGTAGAATGCATGCGGACCGATAAACGATAAATAATAAACATATTATATACATACTATCTTATTAACAAAGAACACGTGCAAATATGTCTAATATGTCTAATCATTACCATTGATAACATGCTTGGATATATTAGTTATAAGTTATAAGTTATTAACTATAACATATTATTGTTTTAATATTGATTACATCATTGTATAATTTGTTTAAATTAGATTGTAAATGTATATAATATACATGGTTGACAAAGTCCAGTTTATTTTTGGCGGATGTGAGGTATATAGACCAAGTGTTGTGTTTTGTTTGCAACAATATATTTGGTATATGTGAGAATATTGTGATTTTTATTTGTTTTTGAGGTATTAAAAACACATGGATGGCATAAGTTTCAAGGAAGTGGTTGAGAAAGCTTGCTTAGCGTGATACTGTGATAGTCGGTTTTTTTGATTATCCAGACAGATATCCGCATAAGTGTATTGGAGTTGTCCGTGTCGTAATGTGTTTTAAGAGTAAGAGTGTAAACATAAATAATATGCTATATGGCTCTTTTCACCAATTTGTATCGTAATAATAATAATAACACACCGCGTTTGAAATTATTTTAATTAGGTTTAATTATAATAATTACAATTTTTAATAATCCATTTGTTTTAATGTATTTTTAGTTCCACTGTTGTGGTGTGGA
Organism: Acyrthosiphon pisum; assembly: GCF_005508785.2. Taxonomy (NCBI): domain Eukaryota; kingdom Metazoa; phylum Arthropoda; class Insecta; order Hemiptera; family Aphididae; genus Acyrthosiphon; species Acyrthosiphon pisum. Next base: position 72,021,042 of record NC_042494.1, on the reverse strand, counting down.
CGGACCGAACTATTGGACTGAACGCAACGCGGCTGCTCTACCGCACACCTGTTGCCACGAGGATGGTGGCCAAGGGACGACGTGTTCAAAGGCACAGGCGTGGCAGGATGGTTGTCTGCAAAAGTCTATCGACTTGGTCAAGGACAAGTCAGGCATGCTGTTCAAGATCATCATGGGAATCGCGGGTGGTGAGGTAAGCACGACATCACAACTATTAGTTACAATATTATACTTACTATTGGTTTGTGTAGTGAAAAAATACTTGTTATAAATCATGTAAATGTAATAAAAAAAAATTGTTTTCCGTTAATTTACACATCATCGTTGTCTATATTAAAAGTACGTATTTAGTAAAATTATGTTAGTCAACATCTAATCCTAATCTATTTGGCATTAATGCGACTCATTAGGTAGTAATAATAATCCTATAATGGACTATCATTTTCACACATGCATAAGTCACATTATAATTTATTATACTTTATATACCTCCTCAATTGAGGACTAGAACATCCCACGCGTGAAGACACAAAATGTTTTTATACAAATTATAAACAGTCCTACGGATGGTTCAAAGTAGATTTCAGCGCCACAACTCAGATATTTTATTTTCTATTAGGCTTACTCGTATATAAAGTAAAAACTATATCATTCCTTAGTGAACATTTTTAAATACCTATTCAAAAATAATATACTACTAGAATATTTTTGAAATTGTAAATTATACAATTATAATTATTATACATTTTGTTTTTTGGAGCATACAAAATCTTAGTATAGGTAGGTTGCCTATGAGCCTCACTACTTAATAAACAGTTGGTGTTTAGAAAGTTTAAAGTGTCTAAAGAAATTAAAACTTTTTAAATAATAAAAATTAAAGTACTTAAGTATAGTTTTAAATCGGTCTTCTATTTTAATATTTTTTTATCTTTAAGAAAACTGAATGTTGTTAATCCTAACATGACAAATTTACGTTCGTTCACATTTGTGTTAGCTTAAACATTTAAGTGTCAATACACCCATTATAACATTTAAAGGTAACAACATTATCTCAGCAGTGCTCATGGTTTGTTAGATGTTTACTTAAAATTCGTATAGACGACGATCGAAATTGTAGTGTTTTATAGCCGCGTCAACAATAGTATTGATACGGCCATACATTAACAGAATGGTTTTAGAATACAATTGTCAGTTATCAGTTTATCCCATTCAATAATATTCCAAATTAGAATTTACTTATTAGTAAATACGGTTACTATATAGGTATATAGATATACATATTACCTACCTAACTTACAAACACGAAATAACCATTAAAAATACAATATATTTGTACATAATATTACGTAACGTTTGAGAATTATATTGTGTGTTGTCGTTATCTGTATGATATAGGACATAGGTGATATCATTGTTGGCATTTTGTTTTAACAATTATTCATCTCTTTTGTATTTTTGAGGCGTATATCTGGTCTTAAGAGTAATACAATAATTACATATGTACATTAATGCACAATATTAATCGGCCATTGTATTCTAAGTACTTATGATATATCTTTGGTAATAGGTTAAGTAGATATGGGGACTTAGTTACTTAGATGATTTGACAATGTAAGTATCATTATTATGTAAAAGTGGTCCAAGTAGGTGTAATAAATACTACATCTAGTATTACATACCATAGTTTGTATTTCTGTAAAGCCATTTTTAAGGATTAGTATAAACTTTTTGATAACGTAGGAACCATACTCATTATAGTTTTGATTTAGATAGGTGCGTAATAATTTTCAAGAAAATCATCGGTTTGATAATTTTCAGTAAAAATAGGGGGTCCTCATTTGAAAAATAGAAGTTCGTATCGTCAAAAGACACCACCTAAGCGGAACAAAACATATAATCAATTTGAAAATATGGTTTTTAGAAAAAATACTAAAAACAGAATTTGATTTCTTTATAGGTACTATTATACTTATTTTCACTATTTAAGAGGGTGATCACCCCTAAAAAAATACTAGAGTCTACATTTCTGCCCCGATTAAACGATAATAAGCATCAATATAGTTACGATTTTTAAAAATATTGGTAATTTCTTCCTCTAAATGGCTAAATTTACTGTAGCCTGTAAGCAATAATAACCAAAAACTGTTTTTAAAATGTTTATTTCAACCAAACGCGTTATTTTGTTTCAGCTGATCGGCATCATTTTCGCATTGTGCCTGGCGAGCAGCATACGGAACGAAGAACGTAGACAAGGATACGCTTAACTTAATGTGGCAGCGACACGACATACATAACTATACAAAATAGTATAACTTTTCGTCTCACATTCTATCGAGGAAAACTATTCCTTTACTTAAAATATTTATAATAATAATAATATACCATACGCCTTTTTGTTGTATCGATTTGAAACCATCCAACGAAACCAAAATCATGATTATAATTTTTAAATATTTTAATTTCTCGTGTCACGTTAATACATAATAATACACAAACACTCACACTCACATTCACACATAAACACACAAACAAATGCACGCGACGCGACGTTATTTGATTTGTAAAATACTATTTTTCGCGATTTATTAATGTGATTATTATGTAATGAACATAATAATAATTATATTATATGTACACGTGTTATAATTATGATGTATGAAAAAAAGGAATAATTATTATAATGTATAAAACACGTTTTTTTTTTAATCTTAGGGTATATTAAATGTAAAAAATGAATATCTGTTTTAATTTTAATTTTATAATTTATATTATTATTATAATGATTATAACTTTTATTAAATTATTCCGTGTATTCAAGTAGAATATTATTGTTTTTTTTTTTACATTTCTTGAATATAATTCTATATATTATTATACAAACTATAGCATTAATTGATGATGATATCCTATAATAATATCCCAAATAAACTTCCATGCTTTATTCATTATTCATTATCATTAGCGCTCATCGCTTACAAAATATGTTGATTGTTGACGTACATCGCCCCGGCCCCACCCGTTTGGAATTTTGAACATTTTCTTTATCAATATTTAGTAAGTAATTTGTATGAACTTTTTCAAAATTTGTATGATATTGGTTTTCCCGTTATCGAACAAAAATATTGGGTAAGGCTGAGGTGATTTCAGCCCCATCCAAGAGTAAAAATTAAGGAGATGGCGTTTTTTTTTAAAGTATTTGCAATTGCCACCGAACGATGATAGTTATACTCATTTTAAAAACGGTCTTAAAAATCCATACAATTTATGTACTCAATTTAATATTAATTTTCTTACAAATGTGAGCTTATAATTCTTAACTTTGGGTGAGACTGACATCACATCACCCCAGGCCCACCCATTACTTCTGTTCAATTACGGGAATACCAAAATCGTATAAATTATGAAAATTTTCTAAAATTCCTTAAGGGTTGAGCTGGGTTGGTTGATTATTGTCTATCAACGTAAACACGTTGTCTAATAGTTTGTTTTTCACCACAAACATCATAACAAGTAACAACTGGTACCTATATTATACTATTTTATAGTATAACAGGGATGAAAATCTGTGACACGCCTGTCTAACGTGCCACCCGAAAATATATAATACTTATTATATTTTATTTTTAGTAAGCTTACTAGCTAGTATCTATATGTATAAACATGTATACCTATACACATTTTACAAATAAACGACAACACAATTTCCATTCACCATGGTATAATGCATTATAAGTTTGCTCACCTCCTATAAGCAAAATCTTGTGCTGGGAGATGAGAGGTTCCTAAATTGGCTAAATTAGTCAATATATAAAATACAAATACTAACATTAAAACAATTAGGTGATTTACCTTTTATAGAATCAGATCAGAAATATAGTACTATAAGTTATAAATAAAATAAACATAATTTTGTCAGTGATGAATACTGTAAAATAATATTAGCGACTTAGCGTGGTAACAATATTTTTACAATGGTGAATATGATAAATAGACAAATTAACAGATTAAATTATACCTAATATATAACGCTTAGATAAACTTTGAGAAGTTATTAATGTTTATTTCTAAATATCTGAGTGTTATTGCACGATTCAGGCTACTCTTGGTACTTATTGTAAGCTGGCACATTTATAATGATATAATATATTTTTTTTTTATTATAATATTGTAATAATTTACTAACTATGTTATTCTATTTTCAGTATTTTTTTTGTCAGTATTTTTATGTAATACTATTAATTGTATTATCAATAGACAATATTCAATTATGGCACCGAACACACGTCTCGACGAGACGTCTTATTGGTTTTTGGGTTTTTATTGAATGTTTCCAATGATTTTTTTTAACTTGATTTCTGTAATAATTTATAATTTGTTGTGAAACACTTGTAGGTTTTTCATTTCATTTTTTTTTTGTATAGCATGGAGTCGTGATCATAGGCGGTACTAGACCCTTTTGGTATAGGGGGGACCAGAAAATATTTTAACCATCTAACTTTATGTCCAGGGGGGGGGTCGTTAATAAGGAATTATGTATTAATACAAGTACGGTTCATGACATTTACGAATTAATATATAAATATTAAATATGTTCACCGTATCGTTCGTATACATAAGGTTCGTAATATTATGTTTAGCGTTTTCCAGTTTCCGATATACACGCTTGACTCGTAGCAAGTGAAAACACATTCAGCTATGTCTAACAACACGGTAATATTACACGGTATTATTATGCACTTATGCACGTACACGTTAACGTCCACACTGACCTTAAAGCTTAAATTTTAACTCTTTATTTTGAACGAGTGCAGTTCGACCACTACCTGCTTTTTACCCGATTGCAGTTCGACCATTTCCTTTTTTAAGCCCAAGTGCATTTCGACTCAAATAAGTGCAATTCGACTATACCCAGATGGGGGTAGGTTAAAAATTGTTTATGTTTAAGTCCGAATTTTTGTCTGCTGACTTTAAAAAATGCTAAAAAAGTTTTTGAGGTGTGTATTGTAAAAGATAATAAGGGGCCTCAATATTTTGGTTTGCACACATGCCTCAAGTAGCCTAGTTACGGCACTGGTAAAATGTATACGACCTGACAAATAGTGGTGTATTGACTTGAAGAACCGCGTACACAGTTGAACCTACAAACAATATGTTCAGGACGTCCAATAAGGAGCAAACAATAACCAAATATTTGAACATTTAAAACTTTAAGTCGTTAAATGATAATATATGGTTGTATTATATTTGTTTAAAGTTTGACAATCTCTTTATTGGGTGTCCTGTACATTGTACATATTATTCTATATATAAATACAAATGGTATTCCTAAACTCTTAGCAAAATTAAGCCCAGGACCAGATGTACTGAATAAACCAAATTACTTGACAAATAGTGCATAAGTGCGTTGAATTGATGAACAGCGTACGCAGTTGAACCTATAGAAAATATTATGTGCATGGCATCCAGTAAAGAACAAACGTTGACCAAATATTTTTGATTGAAAACATTAAGTCGTTAAATGATATATGGTTGTATTATATTTGTTTAAAGCTTGACCATCTCTTTATTGGGTGTCCTGTAAATATTATATTGTAAAAAAGTGGGAATCCTGGCAAATCTTCGATCGACCACTACAGTTGAAAGGATAGCGTCTCACTACAGGATTCCGGATCATCTGTCTATGACTCAACTCAATGTACCATAATATGTCTCGCCGTCTTACAATAAATTTTGAAAAGGTACAAATGGTAAAATCTATTTTTGAAATACTGAAGAAAATTGTACTCCAAATGAATAATATTGTTTATAATTATTACGTTGCGTAAAGTGTTTACCGTTGCGTTGCTACGTATTGACCGACTTTTGTGACTGGCATGGAAAAGCGTAGCTATAAACCTAATATTTATCAAGAATAACATTATAATATTTCTTTCGTTATTTAATAGCTAAGCAATAGACGGTGTGCATACTATACATTTAACGGGTAAGTTGGGTAAGGTTTGGATGCACTGAACTGGAAACCAGAATGTAATAAACCACATATTTGCAAATTTATGTGATTTTGATGAATTTTATCAAAATTTAAACACCAAATGCTTATAAAAAAAATGTCTCACATGCACTAATTTTGATTTTTTATATTTTACCGTCTATTTTATATAATTTTTTTAGTAACATTCAGTAACATACAAAATAAATATTTTAACCTTCTACCTAAATTCAAAAATATTTATTATGGGTAGCATTTTAATCATGCCAGTTGTTTGTTTGTTGATTAAGTTACTTATTAGTAGGCAATGGATTTATATTTATATGCCCAAAAACTCTTCAAAATATGCTTCTAAAAATACTGTAATGTGCCACGAACATATTATCAATAAACTTAGGTAAAATGATTCAAGTTTTGTTATGTTTTTCCGTCGTATCAGCATTTAAATAATACATAATATTACAGCTATGTCTCCTATTATCGATAGCATAATAATATATTACCTATCTAGAATACTAAACAGAATCTAAAAGATTATAGATACCAATATATTATTATAGTATAATATATTATTAATTATTTATTATTGACTTAAAGAGATACCTATGAATTACAAATTATTTTTCGATTTTTATGAAAGTTATGCCTAATAAATTTTATCTTTGGGTCGTTAGTAAGAGAATACATTATTCATAATGAACAATTTCAATGAGATTTATGTATGAAAATACGCTCGGTGACCAGGATATATATATATATGGTTGACACAAAACCAAGATGAGATCAGCTAACAAGACAGAGCAGGGTAATGTTTTCCACGCATTAATATTTTTAAAATTACCTACTGGCCATTCGTGTTATGGTTAATAAATACCAACATATCAATAGAAGCCATTTTAATAAAAGTATTCATGTGTGATGGAAAATACATTAGATTCTGTAAGAATTTCTAGATCACTGATTGAAGGTGAAATATAACGGTACAGTTAACACTTTTTTAATACTATAAATGTACTTATGTTTAATGGTAAGCGATTTTGACGATTCCAAAATAACAAATATTTTCAAATTTAATAAGTCAATTGCGGAGAACTGATAATAATTGAAAATTTATTTGCATCGTCAGCAAATAAAAGAATATCAACCGAGCTGTATAAATAATATGAATAAAAAGAGATAGGCCCCTGATTTTATCTCACCCAGGAGTGAGAATCTTGTGAACATTTTGTGACTTGAGGTACACGTACACCGTACACCAGATCATGTAGTTAAAAGGGTTACCTAATATAAAAACATAAAATATTGAAATACAATATTAAGACTATATTAACCATTTTTTTTAAGGTCGTAGAATCTAATTGGACACGATCGTTTAGGGATGTAAGACTGACTTAGACTGATAAAGTCAAACATTAGTGAAAATCGAATGAGTTTTCTCCTATTCTAATTAACAATATCTAACGCCCATAAGAACGCATTATATTATTTGTGTTCCACAAACGAACAGTATATTATAAATTATAATACATGAATTTATACTATAATAATACTGTAAAAATAGGAAAGTAGAATCTGAAACGCATGTAAAAAGACAAACTGAAAATGTAGTTTCAAGTTTCGTGTTTCAACTATTATATTATAATAATAAGTAATAATATATTATATTATTCCCTGACGTATATGGTATATCAAGTTTTTCGATTGGGAAGCAATTTCCACGTCGAGTGCCCCGAAAACGATGCACTTAAGGCC
>NC_042494.1:72007531-72013251 GCF_005508785.2 Acyrthosiphon pisum | reverse complement strand
TTTGTTTCAGCTGATCGGCATCATTTTCGCATTGTGCCTGGCGAGCAGCATACGGAACGAAGAACGTAGACAAGGATACGCTTAACTTAATGTGGTAGCGACACGACATACATAACTATACAAAATAGTATAACTTTTCGTCTCACATTCTATCGAGGAAAACTATTCCTTTACTTAAAATATTTATAATAATAATAATATACCATACGCCTTTTTGTTGTATCTATTTGAAACCATCCAACGAAACCAAAATCATGATTATAATTTTTAAATATTTTAATTTCTCGTGTCACGTTAATACATAATAATACACAAACACTCACACTCACATTCACACATAAACACACAAACAAATGCACGCGACGCGACGTTATTTGATTTGTAAAATACTATTTTTCGCGATTTATTAATGTGATTATTATGTAATGAACATAATAATAATTATATTATATGTACACGTGTTATAATTATGATGTATGAAAAAAAGGAATAATTATTATAATGTATAAAACACGTTTTTTTTTAATCTTAGGGTATATTAAATGTAAAAAATGAATATCTGTTTTAATTTTAATTTTATAATTTATATTATTATTATAATGATTATAACTTTTATTAAATTATTCCGTGTATTCAAGTAGAATATTATTGTTTTTTTTTTTTTTTACATTTCTTGAATATAATTCTATATATTATTATACAAACTATAGCATTAATTGATGATGATATCCTATAATAATATCCCAAATAAACTTCCATGCTTTATTCATTATTCATTATCATTAGCGCTCATTGCTTACAAAATATGTTGATTGTTGACGTACATCGCCCCGGCCCCACCCGTTTGGAATTTTGAACATTTTCTTTATCAATATTTAGTAGGTAAGTAATTTGTATGAACTTTTTCAAAATTTGTACGATCTTGGTTTTCCCGTTATCGAACAAAAATATTGGGTGAGGCTGAGGTGATTTCAGCCCCATCCAAGAGTAAAAATTAAGGAGATGGCGTTTTTTTTAAAGTTTTTGGAATTGCCACCGAACGATGATAGTTATACTCATTTTAAAAACGGTCTTAAAAATCCATACAAATTATGTACTCAATTTAATATTAATTTTCTTACAAATGTGAGCTTATAATTCTTAACTTTGGGTGAGACTGACATCACATCACCCCAGGCCCACCCATTACTTCTGTTCAATTACGGGAATACCAAAATCGTATAAATTATGAAAATTTTCTAAAATTCCTTAAGGGTTGAGCTGGGTTGGTTGATTATTGTCTATCAACGTAAACACGTTGTCTAATAGTTTGTTTTTCACCACACACGTCATAACAAGTAACAACTGGTACCTATATTATACTATTTTATAGTATAACAGGGATGAAAATCTGTGACACGCCTGTCTAACGTGCCACCCGAAAATATATAATACTTATTATATTTTATTTTTAGTAAGCTTACTAGCTAGTATCTATATGTATAAACATGTATACCTATACACATTTTGCAAATAAACGACAACACAATTTCCATTAACCATGGTATAATGCATTATAAGTTTGCTCACCTCCTATAAGCAAAATCTTGTGCTGGGAGATGAGAGGTTCCTAAATTGGCTAAATTAGTCAATATATAAAATACAATACTAACATTAAAACAATTAGGTGATTTACCTTTTATAGAATCAGAAATATAGTACTATAAGTTATAAATAAAATAAACATAATTTTGTCAGTGATGAATACTGTAAAATAATATTAGCGTGGTAACAATATTTTTACAGTGGTGAATATGATAAATAGACAAATTAACAGATTAAATTATACCTAATATATAACGCTTAGATAAACGTTGAGAAGTTATTAATGTTTATTTCTAAATTTCTGAGTGTTATTGCACGATTCAGGCTACTCTTGGTACTTATTGTAAGCTGGCACATTTATAATGATATAATATATATTTTTTTTTATAATAATATTGTAATAATTTACTAACTATGTTATTCTATATTATTTTATTCTTCTTCTTATATTTATTTTTATTTTTAGAAAACTTGTCTTTCAAAACAAGGATTTTATCCTCATAGTTATGGATGAAGCCGTATAAAAAAAGTTAAAATATAGGCGATTTATTTTTTGGCAAAAGTTAATTCAACGCTGGGTTAATAACAGAAAAAAATTACTAATATAGTAAAATATAAATTTATATCCTTAGAAAATATATAAGCTGACAGATCGTCTCCCCTCAGAATAGTATTTCGTATGCAATCATTATACTATAAATTATAATACATTTACTACAGTGGATTTCTCAATGACGAGGTACACTTATGTACACCACACTTACTATACAGATATACAGAAGAGGGAGCTCTCAGATTTATTTCCCCCTTAAAAGTAGTTTTTTTTTATTTTAATCACGGTTTTTTTTTTATCAGGTATTGTGATTAAAAATTCATTTTTTATGTTTAAAAAAATATTGTATTTTGTAACTCTCTGTAATATATAAATACATTTAATTTTTTTTTTTTAAACAACTGTTATGACGCGTATTTATTAAATATTAGTATTTAAACGTTAATATTGTAGAGCGCACTCTAGTTGTTCGTCTCAACTGGCTCGGGTAATGACGACTAAACGGCGTAATCGCTTCGCAAAATCCTACCAGATCAACGTATCACGGACGCCGGTCGACCGTTCTAATTTTATGTGCCCGCCAAAATATATTATAAAAATTTTAGACAAAAATCTGAGGAAGTTTATGACTGGTGAGGGACCGTCAGGGAGGCGTTAAAGCCTCCCTAGTTTATATTACCATCGTACCGTAGAATGGTGTAAATAGGTTCGTTTTTATAAAATGAAATTCTTAGAAAAATATCTTGCTTTGGAATATTATGAAAATAAAAAATTTACATTTTCGTTGAAAAAAGTAATAAACTTACGATAAAAATATCGTTGATAAAAAAAAAAAAAATTGCTTAATAAATTCACATAACCTATATGAAAAAATATATTTTGTTAATACATTTTGAGATACCAACTTACTACTGAGACGTTGAGAAATTGTCTTCACGAGTGCTTACTTATAAAATTATTATTAATTACCATTTGGTATCCACTCTATATACTCAGTTGTAGGTATGAAAACATTAAACAAGCATTTATTTAGTAATACGATTTTGTTTATTTCCATCAACCTAATAGTTTTGTAAATTATTGATAATATTTTAATCTCACTGCTGAAATGTAGTGTTCGAAACGATAATGATTAATTAATTATATCTTATACACTTTTGTTTGCTTCAGCCGTCCTTCCAATTCGATCACTGCGGCGAGTAGGCCCTTTTTCACTAAGTCCCACATTGACAATAGTCATATATGGAGTGCCAAAAACAAAAAAAAAAATCAAAACAGAACAACGTTTTACACGTATGTAAATTGGAACATCAGTGTGATTAAATCATTAACCGGAAGCCCGAAGGACTTTCAACTACTCTGCGCGTCCGGCAACTGGATCTGCTATAGACGGGTCGACGCTCCGGACCTCCACTGAACCAAAAAAAAAGAAAATACAAAATAAAAGTCTAATGTGTAACACGTCGTCATTCATAAATGTTATACTGGAAGTAATTCGGGCTTCCATTTTCACGCTTCGATTTATATATATACTACACATGCGATTGGACCAAGTGCACGATATTATAATTTATATGGTTACAGTGCGCCAGTGCGGTTAGACGTAGAACCATATGAGACCTACAAAAAATATGTGCATGGCGTCCAGTAAAGAGCAAACATTAACCAAGTATTTGAAAATATTATAGAACTTGAAAGAATCGTTTAAATTAGAGTTATATATTTGCTTGAACTTCGGTCATCGGCTCTTATTGGGCTCTTTATTGGGCATCCTGCACAGTACATATATTATCATATATACATAAAAATTTGAGTCATAGCAAAACTGCGGTCAGGACCTACAGGTATAGGTACCGAGTGTAAAATGTATACGACCTGACAAATAGTGGTGTATTGACTTGAAGAACCGCGTACACAGTTGAACCTACAAACAATATGTTCAGGACGTCCAATAAGGAGCAAACAATAACCAAATATTTGAACATTTAAAACTTTAAGTCGTTAAATGATAATATATGGTTGTATTATATTTGTTTAAAGTTTGACAATCTCTTTATTGGGTGTCCTGTACATTGTACATATTATTCTATATATAAATACAAATGGTATTCCTAAACTCTTAGCAAAATTAAGCCCAGGACCAGATGTACTGAATAAACCAAATGACTTGACAAATAGTGCATAAGTGCGTTGAATCGATGAACAGCGTACGCTTTATTACCTACTATAAAAACATAAAATATTGAAATACAATATTAAGACTATATTAACCATTTTTTTTAAGGTCGTAGAATCTAATAGGACACGATCGTTTAGGGATGTAAGACTGACTTAGACTGATAAAGTCAAACATTAGTGAAAATCGAATGAGTTTTCTCCTATTCTAATTAACAATATCTAACGCCCATAAGAACGCATTATATTATTTGTGTTCCACAAACGAACAGTATATTATAAATTATAATACATGAATTTATATTATAATAATACTGTAAAAATAGGAAAGTAGAATCTGAAACGCATGTAAAAAGACAAACTGAAAATGTAGTGTCAAGTTTCGTGTTTCAACTATTATATTATAATAATAAGTAATAATATATTATATTATTCCCTGACGTATATGGTATATCAAGTTTTTCGATTGGGAAGCAATTTCCACGTCGAGTGCCCCGAAAACGATGCACTTAAGGCCGTAGGCGCACATAGGGGGGTGCTTGGGTGTGCTTAGCACCCCCACGTTTCAAACTAGCACCCCCAATTAATTTCAGTATTTCACCAATAATTTTTAAATTATTGTGGTTTATTGGTTCGGAATTTTTTTTTCCATGCCAATTAATGATAACTGTTCATGAATTCACGATTAAAACAGTATTGTGTGAATGCACATTTCAGTGTTTCAGCTTTTGTCAATATGCACCAATGATATTATTATAGAAAATTATACTATCTTAGGGATTACGATTGGGTACGAAATCTTCTATTTATAACTTTGGTTATTATTTGATTTTTACTAATATATTTATTTAATCTGCGGGCTACGCTGAATTGAATAAATTCGGAATGACAAATATTATTAAGAGGATGCTACACACACATGTGTGGTCTCCGTTTTACAAATGTAAAACATAGTAAAAATGGTTTTGCGTGGATAAGAACCACTATGGCTAAACTTATAGTTCATGTTATGCAACCAAATGTTCCTACTAGGAAGAAGAGAACATAGACTGTCCGTGGCGTACCCAGGATTTTCGAATGGGGGGGGCTAAACAAAGTAAATCAAAATTTAACATCATCTTAACAAACAATTTTCAATAAAGTCTTATAGCAGTTAATTGTAATATTTCATTATTATATACTTTTTATAACACATACATAATATATTAGTGATATATTTAATTAGTAGGAAGTAGGGACTGATTTATTATAAAAAATATGTTATACGATTATTGCTTATAATAGGTCGTTGTTACTTAAGATAATAGTACGTTCAACGTTGTATTCAACACTGTTTTTAGGAATATAATGGTTGGTACTTTGTATTTTATAATATAAAATGTATTCCATAACACGGCTAAATGGGGGG
>NC_042494.1:71948801-72007181 GCF_005508785.2 Acyrthosiphon pisum | reverse complement strand
CATTTTTTTTAAAGTCGTAGAATCTAATTGGACACGATCGTTTAGGGATGTAAGACTGACTTAGACTGATAAAGTCAAACATTAGTGAAAATCGAATGAGTTTTCTCCTATTCTAATTAACAATATCTAACGCCCATAAGAACGCATTATATTATTTGTGTTCCACAAACGAACAGTATATTATAAATTATAATACATGAATTTATACTATAATAATACTGTAAAAATAGGAAAGTAGAATCTGAAACGCATGTAAAAAGACAAACTGAAAATGTAGTTTCAAGTTTCGTGTTTCAACTATTATATTATAATAATAAGTAATAATATATTATATTATTCCCTGACGTATATGGTATATCAAGTTTTTCGATTGGGAAGCAATTTCCACGTCGAGTGCCCCGAAAACGATGCACTTAAGGCCCCTATCAATGTTTTGTTAAAACGACCTAAGCGAATGACAAAAATTAAGGTAAGTATAGGTACTTCTAGTGGTTCAATTCAAAACATGAATAAATAATTTTATAAATAAATTTGTCATGTTTTTAGTTGATAAAAAAGTTTACTTTGAATCAGTCGTAGCATACATTCAATGTTTATAATAACTTTTAATATATTTAATAAAAAAAAAAATGAAAAGTCTGTAAAATTTAAAATGTTTTTATCCGTGACGAATTCTCTAAAATTGGAAAAGGGCTCCGACCGATGCAAAGTAATCTTGTTTAATGCATTCAAACTTATTTAATTTTTTCAAATCTGATCCTTGGAAGTTCTTACATTTTTGTCTGGCGTATAGCTATAGTTCACGTCCATAAATTTATTTAGGATATTTTGATCTAATGACGTAATCATTCGCGTGCATTGGGAGCTTAGATCACACTATACCAAAGTATATAATATGATGTAAGGTTGGAAATATCCGAACACTTATGATAATTTACTACACGCATAAAGACGAGCAGTGACCGCAAGAAACGAAATAGTTGCCTAGGTACAGCTCCTTAAGGGTTATGAATACCGACCGTTTCTAAGGAGTTCAATATAGGCAATTTTCTATTTGTGTGCATGCGGGTCGGGTAAATGTGTGTGTAGTAAGTGATCATTAGTGTGGGTGACTATGTATAAAATAAATAGCGGAGCACACCCGTACGTGCACGCACATGTCAGTAACGCAGCATTTTACACACTAATTACAAATGGGAATTTCAGTGAAACACTTAAACTTAGTTTCGTATTTCCAATCATAGTTTACTGAGTGACACTACTGCAGTATGAATACCTATTATACAAATCGAAGAGAAAAAGTTTATCTGGGCTTGTATTATACAATAGGAGTCGATTTTCGATATTTTATTTTCAATGTCCAATATTTAGCACTAAAAATTGTGACATTTTACTTTTTAAATTTGAATTATTGAGTTTAGTAATTAAAATATCGAATATTGAATTTCATATAGGAATAGATTAACTTCTCTTCTACAATATTGATAATGGGTGTATTTACTCTCTGCAAACCGCTCATTAAACTATATTATTGGAAATACAAAAATACATTTTCATAAAATTTTTCTATACTATTTATACCCCTCAAACATAATATGACACTTTTGCAGGGGCTTTAATATTATGCAGCATATCAAAAATTGAAACCTACACGAGGTCACGAGCGATTTTCGATAGATTACATAATATAAATATTTATCTTTATTTTGACTATGACTGTGTTACAATATATTACAATAAAATACCTATGACGATGGTTTGACATATACCTAATGATATCGCAAAACAAAAAACCGTCAGACCGTCATAATCGGACAAAAAGTGTGTTTGTTTAGAAGGGAAAAAAATAAAACTTAAGTATTTATTATATATATATATAATATGTATTTATAATACACACACACAGCAATATCATCGATACGACAATAATAGTTATACAATAATATAATAATATATAGACTGTATTATATAATAATATGATTCGCGTTTGAATTATCATAATATAATATTAATAATAATAATATTTTATGCACGTTTATAATTTTTTTATTATTAGACACAATAATAATAATAAGAAGAAAACACGCGGTTTTTTTCACGAGGTACAAGCGGCGCCGACAAACGAAACAATAACTACAATATAAGACGTATGATATTAATTATATAATAATATAATAATAATTAATAATAATATTATATAAGACGTGTAACATACACGTAATAACGCAATGAAATTATAATAATAATAATAATAATAATAATAATAATACTAAATGCCGCGCCGCCGTCTCCGATGACTATACAAAAAATATTATAGGTACGATAGGCACAAGAGTGTACAGACTAATAATAGTTTATATTTTTATTTCATAATTATCAGTGGGACGATTCCAATGAAAAAACTGGGGGGGGAGCCTAAAGCCCCTTAATTTAATTCCGGTTAGTCGACAAACGGCAAAAAATTACAAGGGTGCTAAGTCTCCAAACCGGGGGTGCTAATCATTCCCAAGCCACCCCGAGCCTCCTCTCTAATTACGCCCACGACGATGTAATGTTTATGTGAATAATTAAGTGTTCATTTTAAGACATTTATCATATAGACGTGTAGCGAGTGCCTTGTACCATATTATACCTACCTACTTTTTCGTAAAAGTATTATATTTTAAGAACTTTCACACTTTTAGTGTGACGGCGGTGGCGGCGACTGCGCGTCGGTCTCGAGCCGAGAAATGTAATCCAACAAGGAAAACGTACATAATATTTAATCATCATAATTTATAATAATAATATAGTGTATTGGGGGGCAATATATTATGTATGTTTAAAAAAATAAACGCAAGACGCAGAGGAGTCGTCGGAAGAATATTGGCGAGCGACGGATCGTACAACAAATATTTGTTTACAAATAATAATATTATTATGTTATGATCACGACAAGATCATAATAGTAACAATAAAAATGAAAAAAAAAACAATGACGATCGTAATATAATATTATTTTTATACTCCGATATATCATTGGATGGATGGTAGGTACGATCTCAGTCCGAGTCGCCGCACGAATCGCTCAGCGACAGGCCGGAGTAGCGGCGGCGTCGTTGTCGCCGGCAGTCGGCGGGCAGCACAGACGACGACGTGGACGGCCGCCGGTGGCCGGGCATCGCGGCGTGTGCGGCGTTTGCGGCCGCCGCGGTGGCCGACGAGGAACACGTGTACGAGTAGTATTTGCCGTGGCGGCTGGTGGCCGCGGCGGCCGAGGTGGACGCGGTCACGGGCGTGGACGCGGAAGGCCGGCGGGGCGACGGTGGGCGGTCGCTCGAGTCGGTGCTCAGCGATGTGGTGGACAGGTCGTCCAAGAAGTCAAAGTTGGAGATGGCCTCTCGCTCCTTGTCCCCGAACCGAACGAAGAAGTCGCTGCGGCCCACGATCGACTGTCGGAGTCCCGCTGCCGGACATCGGAGCACGCCGAAACCGTCGCGGATGGCGGACGCTGAAACATAATATTATTGTTATAGGTATTGTTATAGGTATTGTTATTATAATATATACATGTATACGGGTTAAATAAAGAGGAACGGAGGACTGTTGGTTCGTAGGACTCATTTGCGAGTTTTATTTAATTTAGATTTTTAAAATATTTATTTCTAGCTATAGGTAAGCTGCTATATAAACTCATTTCACGACCGTAGAAATATCAAATGTTACATTTTCACGAATAATACAAATTTCAATGCCTAGGACTTGACTAATATCCAGTCAATGGGTAAACTTATACACACTACAGCTAAGGGTATCGATGAAATATTATAATTATTATATTGTTTAATATTATGATGGCATAATCCTATTATATACCGGCTAGCTGTGACCTAACTTGAGATAACAAGGTAAATAAAAAAAATATAAATACTAATAACATTTTCTTAAAGTAATGTTTGAATAACGTGGATATTCGAAATCGTTTTTTGAAAGTCCAGTGCTAGCGATCAAGTTATAACTATAGCTACGCATATATCGACAAGCGCCATTCTATATATGGTTCTTGACTTTGGGTTAAGCCACAAGTACCCAAATAGGTGTACAGAAGTTACATGACTTTTGCTGATACAGATTATAAAGCCCCTACTTAAATTAACTGATCTTCGACTATTTTTATTATATTACAGAAGTCAAACAGGGTGATAAAGTTTTCTAAAAGTTTGGTTAAAAAACAGTAAAAATTTATGATTTCGGATATTTTTCTGAAATTATTGATGTAGGTATCTATAGATAGGCGCTCAATGTAGTATTGTACACTTGTATCTGTTTGACAAATATTTCTAACATTATACCCGTCCCACTTTCTATATTACATTAATAAATAAGAATCACTGAAGTTTAATGGCACAATATTATTATATTATATAGTTGTCTACTACAGTTTGAGTGGCAAGATACCTCGCAAACGTTTGTTTTTATATACCGCTAGCATATACTTTAAAAACAAACATAAAATATAAACGGTAAACGGTTCGTCATTTGATATCTATGTAGGCCATATCGGCTGTATGATATTATGTTATATATTGTATTGTAGGTATATAAATAAAAAGCTTTGAAAAATATTCCGCCGGCTATTATTTAGAATGCAATACAATATACATATTTTATGGGCCGCCAAATGGAACCATTTGAGTAAACAAAATATGACAAACGTTTTTGCAAAAATGTATACATTCGTAGTGTGCACGCTTTACACAAATAAATAATAATCGATTTTCAAAAAAAAATGCAATGTTTCTATAACTAAAAAATGAATTTCCCTGTTAGGTTAATAACGTTGTAATTATTGCTGGTATTTGTTGTACACGTAATATACACACCAACCAAGTCCGCGCCCAAGTCGGTATTTTATTGGAAAACTCGGCGAAAACGCTTATAGGTACACGCAAGTATATTATATTTGAATGTTTTTCACGCAAGGGACTTGTTTTATACCTATTATAATATTATATTGGAATAAGTGACAACAATTATGGTTTGTATTGTTTCAATTCTTATTTTTTAATGAACGTGAATGCGTGATTCTCTTTACCGTGATACTCTTTTCACTTACCGTATGTTTTATCACTAGTATTATTAGAGAATTTACGTAAAAAAAATATCGGTAAATTTACCAATAATCTGGTAAAAATGGTAAAATAGCTAAATCTTAGAGCCATTGTTGTTTTTTACTATTAGACATTAGTAAATACAATTTGTATTAGGTACACCTAACTATGTATACCTACTTGTTAAATTTAGTTCTTTCTAATAATAACAATAATCAACAAAAAAACTAAAAAATGTATCTAAATAATCTATTGTTTTGTATTAGACATTAGTAATTAGTACATTTTATAAAATATGAATATTTGATTATTCATATTAAATTAATAAATAATTTAAATTAAACTAAACTATCAAAATTCACATAACCTTTATTTCTTTCTAAGTCAAAACATTTATATTTAGACTTAACTTTTGTATAACAATTGTATATTATCAATATCACATTATCGTCCTTTTTGGTGTTTGCGATTTGCCTATATAAAATGTTTCCTAATTACCTACTGATATTTAATATTCTAATATATAGTAGGGGTGGCAGAATATTGAAACTATTGTCTATAACAAACTATATAAACAATAACAAGTATATCAATATTAAAAATGAAATATCACAGTATCAGTTGATAAAAAAGATATTTCTTTGCGATTCAGACTAGACGTTTTTGATTTCATTTGATTAGAGGGGCCACACAACATTTTTTTTGGTAAAAAATAATTTACCGGAAAAAAAATGGTAAAATCTACGGTAAATTTTTTTACCTGTAAAAATTTACCTGGTAAATTTACAGCACTCACATCTCTATATATTATTATAATTTATATTACCTATTTATTTTTGTATCACGCATTTTAGCATTTATACACGGTACTTACACTTACTCGAAAGATTAATCCAATTAAAAGATAAATAAAAAGATATATACATATATATATAATGTATATAAAAGCATAAGCTTGCGTCTCTCATTATAATAATACGTATATCAAAAGATACAAGAATTGCAGTTTACTGAACAAAAAATTGATTTCATAATAAATATGTACATTGTTCGAAGGATTTAATGATAATAATAATTATTAAGTCTACTGTGAGTCAAAACATTATGTCATGATTGACCACAGTGGATAATATTATACAATAATTGTAGCCTGTTCAAAAACAATGTGTGTAAAAAGTCCAAATTCACCGGGCCACCATACAAGACATAATATTGGCCTATGGTAATGGACGGATAATTATTTTGGATCGGCATAAAATCAGCACCTAATGTATATGGAGTTAACGGGCGGACGCTTCAGTTTATACATATCTATTTAAAAACAGCTGTTTAGAATATGTCATCGAATACTAAAATAATATGTACTACTATATCACTAACATAATATAAATTATACTAAAAAAAAGTGCGTGTTGCAACAGCGACGGGATGAAAATAAAAATATATTACAGCCCGTCACAGATGGCATCACGGTCAAATATTTGGTTTGCGTATTGGAAAAATAAAAAATTGAATTTTCAATTGAAATTATTTTATTATAATTATCAAAGATAAGACAAAGATTATTATTTATTACCATAGAAACCAGTGTATAGTGACGGCCGAACGTAACGTGAGAAATAATTATTTTTCGTAATGAAACCATGAAAGTAAAGAAGTTTAATTTCAAAAAGAAAATGATTTCATGAAATTTCAAGCTTTATACTTCGATATTTCTATAACATATACAATTTATTATTAGTTAGGTACTACGACGACGTAGGCTTTCGAACATCGGATGTTTTAGAATAATACCTATAATTGATTTTTGTATTTTTCATATAATATACGATATTAATTAATAATTTACCTTTTTTCTGTCTGCGCACCCGGTGCAACTTGTGCAGGCGGTTGTACGATTCCTCGTTTGCAGCATCGATTCCGGCCTCGGTGGTCCGCCGTCTGCTGGACAGGCGAACGACGTCGTCGTCCTTCGGGTCGCGTTCGTCGTCGCTACTGTCGTCGGTCGTGTCATTGCCACCACCAGCTCTTCCGCTACAGCTCTCGCCACTACAGGTTCTGCCACTGACGCCACTGCTGCAGCTGCTGTCATCGTCGTCTTCGCCGGTCGAAGCGCTACTCGTGCTGCTCGATGAACTCCGGCTGGACGCCAACATGACGTCCAACAGGTTGGCTCGTTCCTGCGATAAGGAAATTGCGTTAGGACGAGTTAGAGTAACATATTATTATAGCGTGCTAGTCGCAATATTATTATGTAGGTTTCTTAAAATCACGAACAGTTAGGTATAACAGTTGTAATAATACGTCGGAATAAAACCCTTTAGCGAAAATTATTTATATTTTCGAACAGCTGTCTTATTTTCGGAATGTTTGCAAACCTGTGGAAACGAATGAAACGGTAACACACATTCGAGCTCACTAAAATCGATTATCATCTAGCCTAGTTTTGAATTGATTATATTTTATACCTATATTATATAAGGAACAGTCCTAAATCTGAAGCTGTAGTAGTTCGGCACGTGAGCGGTATATTGGTTTTGTTATAAAATGTCACGAATTTTGGTGACCTAGACGATATTGTTAATTTTATACAAGAGTAGAAGACGATTTCAGCTACAGCAGCCGATACAATTTTGACATGAATCGTGTTTTACACAATGTGTGTGTTATAAAAAAATATGCGTATAGGTACTATTGGGAAATATTGTTATATTTTAACATTCCGTTTCCTGGGATTAACCATAAAGAAATAATAAAATAAAATATAAATAATAAGATCGATCGACGAAATTTGCATAACTTTTATTGGTCGTAAATTTATAATCAAATATATTATAATGTATAATATTATTATATGTTGTTACCTCGTAACGACTGTAGTATGTTATGCTGCCGTGCGACCGATTTGATCAATTATGGATAATAAAAGACAAAACCTATACGCCTATGCCCTATACGCACTGATGTTTATAAAAATAAAAATTGTAAATCATGATTTTTTGTATTAATCGGGGGGAGGGGGCTAGGAAAAATCATAATATGAATTCACGGATTTTTCGAGTATAACGAATTTCACAGTTATGTTTAACAAAAACAAAAAATTAGAAATTCATGATTTTTATCTGAGATGAGGAGGAAGCAGTGAACTTCATATAGAATTTACGATTAAACCGATATCTCTCAAACTCACACGAACTGCGTACAGGCGCACTGATGTTAAACAAAAAATAAAAATTCAATTTTGCATTAATTGGTGGATGTCGAAATACATTGATTCAATATGAATATAATGTATTGAACATAATAATATATCGTCTTATTGTGTATACAATAATACTGTGTCTTATCTAGTATTTAATTTATTATGACACTGAAGTTCGTTGTCAGTCGTCACAAACCCACGTACACCACCCAAATACATCGTAGGCGTCGAAGTCGTAATCGATGTTTGAAGTTTGAAGTTTGAACTACTACCGTCGTGCGACGGGTCGATCGACGTCGTTAGATGGAATATTAATATTAATTATATATTATGGTAATGTACCTAAATATTATTATTGTTCACTGGCCAGAGCGGATTAGCGTTTTTTAATGTTCTACTGCAACTGATAACCGTATGCATTAAGCCTAATTGAGTGTTGCAGTACGCGGAGCACAGTTATTAGGAAACCATCTATATAGAATCAGATTATACAGTCTGCGGAGGTCTTATCATCGCGCACGGTTTATTACATCCAAATACAGCAAGAGATTATCGAAAACCGATTTCCGTGTGGTAGATTTGATTACGCAGGGATGTAATGATATTATAATTAAAAAAAAAAATACCACAACGAAAAATTGATATTATAAAATAAGTAATAACAGTCGTCGTATTTGGGTTCCGTCACGCCGACGACTGTTTCAAATTATTCGGTTGTATTATTCCCCAGATTTCTATATAGAATAGAAGTCAGTGTATTATTTATAAATCATATTATTACGTGTGTTGTCACAGAGTCGATAACTATTTTCATAAAAGCATTGATACCATAGACATTTTACTCATAGACCGGCCCATCCTATACTAAATACATTGATAGTCGCATGCCAACATAGCGCAGTGATGCAGCCCATTTATGGATCAGTGCTACCATAAAATCTTGCATTCGGTGTATTAAAAAATAACTTAACTGGATAACAGTATTATAAAAACGTGCGAAAACACTCAAAAACACTACGAGATAATATTATATTATAATATAATAATATAATAATATTATAACGATTATTTTTTTACCGTATCAGAGTAACTCAGTAACCGAAAAGCGCCACCTATCATGACACGGCGGAAACGTGAAGAGGGCCGGTCTATGAGTAAAAGATCTATGAATGATACCGTACGCTGTAACTGATAGCAACTTTTTACAAACAAAAATTTTAATCGTAAATCTCAAAATCCTTTCTTAATTTTTCAGTAAAAAAAAAAATAAGTACAAATTATCGGGATAACAACTATCCTATATTTTAACGTGGACCAAATAACACACATTTAGCATAATCTTATCAAATTTATTAAGCAATTTTGGGGTGCATCGCAAGTAAACTTGTTGAATGCGTGTTTCTTTTTATATATTTAAAAAAATAAATGTTCATAATATAACGTCATTATTAAAAAAAATTAATCGATTAATTGTCCTTAGTATAAGCTTCAACGCTCAAAAAATGTATATTATATACATGAGGGGGAGGGGGGTTGATTACTTTTCTCCCTCGAGCTGAGAACCAAATTTGCATCGTTTTAGTGTTGTATATAAATAAAGTTTTTTTAAACTAAGGAGTTCAGTATAGGCAATATATGTGAACGTTCCGTGTGATTGGTTGCGTGCGTAGTAAATGATCACTATACAATATTATTTTAGCATGTACTATGACGTGTGACTGTTGTGTAAAATAAACATTTGAGTGCTTCCGAGTCAATAAAGCACAATGCCGTGGACAAAAAATATTATTATTTTGTCAAAAAGTATCAATAGTAATATTGTGGCAACTGTAATAACTACCTAACCTAGTTATCGAATAAAATGTCTGAAACTGAATTTGAATTAAAAAAAATCGTCAATTTTACTGTGAACTCGCGGAAAGGTGACAAATAACGAATAACATAATATACCAAACACCGAATATTTGTAGTATTGTAGTATTACGAATAGCTAATAACGAGTTGTGGAAACCTGGTTTTAAAGTGGGCGAAAACAAATTATGCTAGAGACTCGTCAGACGGTGCGTTACGA
This sequence comes from Acyrthosiphon pisum, assembly GCF_005508785.2. Classification (NCBI taxonomy): domain Eukaryota; kingdom Metazoa; phylum Arthropoda; class Insecta; order Hemiptera; family Aphididae; genus Acyrthosiphon; species Acyrthosiphon pisum. The sequence goes on along the minus strand of NC_042494.1, from coordinate 71,996,818 downwards.
CGTTTATAGACTCACAATCAGCCATCACCACTAACGATACTGTATATATTATGTTTATAAGTTATAGTATATGAATTTCGAAGGAGAAGTATTGGCAAACTAGGAAAAGTATTGGCAAACCAGGAGAAGTATTGGCAAACTTAGTTCCTTCTCCGGACCTCGATATCACGGGAAAAAAAAGGATATTAATTTCGAGCAAAACTAACCTTTGGGTCAGCGAAGTCAATGTCTCGTTCGACGTGAACCCATCCGGTGGGACAACAGCACGCCTCGTCCAGGTCAGGGGACGACGACGGAGAGCGACGTTCGACGACGTCATCCTCGGGAGACGTGCCGAAGAGGGGGTGGCTTCCACCGCAACCGTCCATCCAGTTCAGTTGGTCGATCAGATCCTTGGACGATGCAGCCGCCCACGCGGTGACCATGCACACCGTGGTGTCGGCCGTACAACCGCTGCTCGAACCACCGGCGCCGGTGGACGACGACGGTGGCTGTGGGGACGTTGACTTGGCCGACGCCTCTTCGTCTTCCTCCATCACGGTCCTGAGCAGCGTGGACAGGGGTGTAGATGCAGCCGTTGGCGATTGGTCTGCCGCGTAGCTGCAGTCTTCAGGCAGACACTCGATCTCCACGTCACTGCCACACAGTCCGCTGTCCTTGGAGTTGAGTAGGTTGTCGCTGCAGCTGTTACTGTCGTACGTCTGATGCGCCACCAACAGTACAACCGGTGGTGTGGGATTGGATGTCGGAAGCGCAGGTAGTGGCTGTGGTGTCTGAGGCCCAACATCGGCTTCCGGTTGGTCTGAGTGATGGGACTCCTCGGCTGGGACAGAGGGTGACGGCACTCGCGGTGGCTCTCGTTTATCTTCGGCTTGCCGGGACAAGCAATACTGCTGCTGTTCGGCGATAAAGTCCAACACGCTCTGCAAGGCCTGGTCGCGATCCAACTGCGCCTCGACCACCGGTGGCGTCCGATGATCGCATCCTCCACCCGTCACGCTTCGCGACGAGGTGGACGCCAAGCTTTTGGAGCTTTCGAACTTGACCAGTCGGTAAAAGTCACGAGTGAAGTCGGTGCCGGCAATCGGTCCAGGTGGTGGAAGCAGTTCGATGCTGTCCGCGGAGCAGCTGACAGAAGACCTCTTGGACGGCGGCGTATCCGCAGCCGCATACTCGTCCGCGCTCGACCACGAATCGCCACCCGGTGAACCCGAACCGTACGACGGCTGCTGGTGCTGGTGTTGGTGAAGGTGGTGGTGGTGGTGGTTGTGCTGCTGCTGCTGCTGACAGTCGTGCTGATGGTGATTTTGTACCTGGATCTGGCCTTGCTGCACGTTGAGGTGTTGCTGGTGGTGTTGGTGTTGATGTTGGTGGTGGTGGTGCTGCTGCTGAAAGTGGTACCACGACATGTCTCTGGTCGATCCCATGTCTTGCAGGAGGTCACCTTTTCGACCACAGGACGTCGACGACGAGCCGGCCGCATCATCTTCCTCTATGCACGGCAACGACTGTTGAAGTTTTCCATCCGCCGCCGACATCCGCTTCCAGCCAGTCGCCGTCCCGGTGCCGTCGTCCATACTCCAGTCTTCCAGCTCGGCCGCATCGTACTCCATCCGTTGCTGGATGGCGGTGCGCGTCTCGTCCAACCGGAGCCAGTGCTGCACATAGTCCATGTCCCACAGCTCGCCACCGCTGTACCACGAGGTCCGGTCCTCGTCCTCGACGAAACCACCCGTGGCCGCCGCCAGCTTAAGGAAAAGGTGTGAGTCTGAGTAGCTGCGCATGATGTTATGCACCGACGGCATACAGCGCAGCGGTGGGTAGCTGTGGCGCGGGTTGATGAAGCTGAACGAAAGGCTGAGTGGCACGAATATCACGTCAGTGTCCTCGCTGTTCATCACTCTGAATAAAAATTTTAAAACGATTATATATTATTACATTTTTCTAAATCTTTAAGGTCATATATTTCTGTGAAATAAGGGCAATTTTAGACAATATCGCATATAAACCCATAGATGTAATGAACCTACTTATGAACATAAAACCATGATATGTCAAAAATCAATTCCAAAGCTAAACATGCTGATAACCAGTGTTGGGAATAGATAACTAAAAAATTATCTAGATAAGATAAGATAATTTTAACAAAATATTATCTAGATAAAAATAAAGATAACATAAATGTAATTTATCTAGATAAAGATAAATACAACAATACATTTATCTAGATAAATATCATTTTTTTACACTTATTTTTATTGTTTTTTAGTATTTTTGTAATATTAGATTTATATCAATATAATGACATAATATTTATAATAACAACGGATTGAGCCTTTGAAATACAGTTCTACGAAGTTAATTTTAATTTATTTTTTAAATGGATCGGGAAATAAACCTATACCTAATTAATTTTAATATGCTCATTATAGCTAGTAGAGAACGATGCATAGTGCAAGCCTGCATGCAGGTTGTCTCGTAATACCGTCGTTGGCAATAATAACAAGAAATATATTCTTCTAATTTTATAAATAATTTATATTATATTAGAATTTTAGTAACATTGGTTTTATAATTTTGTGTGGCACTATAATATTTATCTAGATAAGCCCATTTTTTATCTAAGCTAAACATTAGATAAATCGTATTATAATTATCTAGATACTTTAAAAGATAATTTATCTAGATAATTCCCAACACTGCTGATAACTTGCAGTCGTATAATATTAAAACAAACATTATCATAATCGGAATTGATAAATCAACTCTCTTTATATTATACAAATGAACTAAGATCAATCATAAACCATCTAATATCACAATACTCGCAACAGTATAATAAATTGACAAAGTCCCCTGAAAAATATGACTAAATATTGTCTTGCACAAAAAAAACCACGAAGTCATTATTTTACATTAATTATAAATGATTTGAATTATATTGTATTTAATATTTATGTAACTTGCCCGATTATTATTGTCTCGCTGCACAACGAGTAGAATATGATTCAATATAGGCTATTGCGAACAGAACGGACGCAGACAGCGAGTAGCTGATGCCATAACGAATCGCCGAGTAAATTTTATTAAAAAAAAAATGAGTTCGTCTCTTATTTATTTTTTTTTTCATGTCCATTAAAGTCGATTTATTCGAAACGGTCCATTAATACGCAGTTAGTTTAATGTAATTGCCCGAGGTTGGGATACATTTTATGCAGTCCGCGACATTTATTCAACCCTAACTGGCACTTTGCATGTAGTTAAAAACTATATAACGGCTCAATATAGTGTCCACTGCAAAGTTAACCATTGTCGTATTGCCGTTAAACCGAAAATAAAAACTATTATCGATCCACTTGTGAAATTGCTTATATCCGGACAAATAGTAATAATAATAATTTCAGTGCACGCGCTGAGTACCTATACCAGACACCGCACCTATTTGATAATTATAATAAATAAAACATATTATTTATGTCGTTTCACATCGAACATATTTTTTCCAGCTTTATCAATCATATATGACAGTGGTGAGTGGTGACCAACCTTTATTACCGAAGGCCTTAAAAAAATATTAAATTTCGGTATGGTGATCGTGTGACATAAACGTAGCATGCTACTCGATATTTTCCACTTCGAAGAACATTTACTATTCTAACTTTTTCTTTTAAATTATAAGAATATTATATTTTATTGACAATGTTTTTTATATTAAACGATGTACCTACAACGATAAGGCTGTGACGCATGGTCATGTCTGATTAACAACGTAATTGACTATAAGAAATGGGAAATATTAATTTATATTCGATTTTACAAACGTTCAATTTTTAATAAGTGATCGTAGGCCGGATTTGCCCCACGATCCGTATAGTTGGTCACCTCTCGTATATAAGATAATATGAATGATATATTAATTGCTTAAACTCGTTTTGGAGAGCGTCTAGCTGATTGTCACACGCGACAAAATTTTTCGTTAAAAATATTTTTCGGCTGAAATGTGGTTCAGACACAATATTTTCGGATTTTGTATGCGTTCCCGTTCGTAACCCACGAGACTATTAATATAATATTAATACAGTCGAGTCTCGAACCTCAATATAACTCGAATAATGAAAACTCGAATTTTTTTAGTGCCCCTCGAAGTGTTTTTAAGTTGTGTTTCAGTTCAGAAAATTGAATTTCCCTCGAGATTCGAGTTATCTATATAGACTCGACTGCAGTGTTTTAATATTATACTATATTATTGGTTTTTTTTCGGTTCAATCGCGTTTATAGCGAGTAATTACATTATTCTTAGCCATGAGAAATTATATATATATATAGAGAGAGAGAAAGGGGGGAGGGAGGGTGCTATCGCTTTGACAATATTGTCTTCGATTTTTTTTAACTTTTTTTTTTTGTTGAGAATTTGATTAATGACGAAAATAATTATTTGAATGAAATGAATTTAAACGCGTTTTCGCCATCATTAATAATACACCTTAAACGGTCCGTAATGACTTGGCAAACAGCTTTCCAGTTTAACGACGAATAATAATAATAATATTTAATAATATACTATATTATACATATTAATTGGACTCTGTTTAATTTCAGAAAAACTGCATTACTAATTACCACTATGCGCGTTGTGTGTAATTAACACACAATAAATAGGCAAGACTGGTGGAGGAGGTATATAATTTAGGTAATTTGGTGCGACGATTCCGAGACCTTATCTGGTAGAGAAATGCGTACGCGCGAAGTGATAGCAGATGTCATTATAAAAACATTTCGAGATTCGACCAAGACTGTACAATATTACGATGAGGTAGGAGAGTTCGGGTGTGGATCACGTTTACGAAAGAAGTAACACCTGTGGAACAGAGGTGGCCAACCAGTTGATCGGGATTGACTGGTTGATCTTAAGCGAAATTTTGGTTGATTGTATTAAAGATTAATATAATAATCAATATTGAGCGTTGATCACGTGCGTAAAATACACTTTTACGCTTTATTATAATATATACAACGCAAAGAATTTATTAGCGAAGAAAAACATATTATACAATTTTCCGGCTGGGAAATAATAAAATGAATCTTAATCTTATCTATTAAGAAGTTAGAGCGAACTTAGGTTAGGTTAGGTTAGGTAAAATGAATATAGCGAGTTAATCATTCCGGATAAAACAACTTGTATAAAAAAAAGTGAATCCTGAGGATATTTTATTATTTGACATAACATTAATTACATATTGGTATTGGAAAACGTTAAAATAATGCGTAAGTACCTGGAACAAGGTGATGATTCCATGAGCGCGTTCGATTCGTTCTCGTTGGCTTCCTTCACGTCCTCCAAACCTTTGGTGGACGGCGGTTCGGTTGTGCCTTGCACGTCGCTTGACATGGTCGAATAACCTTCGTCTCGGTTACCACTCTCAGGCGTCTCGTCACCGAGCACTCTGTCGCATTTCGTCGACTCTTCAACTGTACAACAATGAACAATGCACACGATTAATTTTTTGTTTTTTTTTTTTTTTTAAATTTCCCCTCGCTGTCACTCCAAAGCTAAAATACTAGTAGTCGAGACCACTGTAATAGTAAAAATAGCTTCAATACCGTTACCCACATTTGAAATTATTGTACCCAAAATTGTATTACCAGTTAGTGCACAAAATTGTTTTTATTCGGTTGTTTTTTAGTTGTTCATAAGACGTTAAGACTGTGTCGATTGGCGAAACAGTTCTTTTATAAGAAATAAACTGAAATTTTGTGGTAAAAAACCGAACAGATAGCGCCACAGGTATATTTATATTTTATACCACTCAGTTTTTCAGAAGTTGGGCAAACCATATTATTATATAATAACTACTAGTCTATATAGGTAGATAATGGTGAAAACTATATCGAAATTAGTTTAGTAGTTTTTTAATATATCAAGGACAAACAAAATAATTAAGACAATCTCTTTATATTTTAGTATAGGTTACCTATATTATATATTTATATCGTTATTTTTAACATTGATTAAGTAATATACAGTTTATTTAATCGATGGCTTAGATATATAATAATTTGTATGTTCGTAAGCAGTTGGTTACATTTCCCCATATTTATTATGCACAAGCATAACAGATAAGATTTCAAAAAAATGTCCTCAAAAGGTTGTCATCCCAATGTATAAATTGTTATGATTTATAATTTATAACATTAGGTATCTTACCGTTGTGCGAGCAACAAATCTCTAGATTCAATGACTGCGGTCGGTGGTACGACACGGCCGCCTGCCATCCGTCATTTTTTAATCTTTTCAGCCCCTTGGTGAGATCGCAACTCGCCGGTCGCTCAATAGCCATTTTCTAAGGGGTAAAAAAAAAAAGAAAAGATTAATAATTATTATTAAATAAACAGAACCGCGACGATACAACAACAACAATGCATATTATCATTAAAATAAGATTAATCACTCTACAACAATGATTATAATTTAGCTTTTATAATATGGCATGACTCACCACAGACGGCGATCGGTGGATGTCGAACATGACCGACCGGCTCTCGGCCACCGGCATCGTGGTCGGTGAATAGTTGATCTTCTGGCCCTGAAGCCTTTGCACCAAAAGTGCGGATAGAGCGCAGTTACCGGTCTCGAGCTCTTTGACGCGGTGCTGGAGTGAGGATATCTCTTCCCGCAGACCCTGCGAACGAAAGAGAAGTGTTAATATTATTTTCTTTTTTACATGATGATGATGACGATGCAAAAAAAGCCATAGCGCTATTGAATTGAAGGTCGACTCCATTTTATGTTTTCTATTAATTTATTGTTAACCTGAGCACAATATCTCGAGAAATAAAAGGAATTACTTTAAAAAAGTATACCGAATATTTACTATAGAAAAGTTTAAAATATTGGCTGCTACGTATGTTTTTAAACTTGATAATTTTAAAATTAAAAAAAATTGATAATTCCTAATACTTCCGGATATTTTATTGCCAACCGATTAATGATAAAACATTATTCATCCTGTATATATTATTATGTCCGGACGTCCTCGCGAACAATTTTCGATTACAATATTGTAGCAGTGGTGATTCGATATAGTCGACAGACGTACAGTGATCTACGTGGGCGTGTAATGTGTGTATAATACAAATGAAGCAACAAATTATAAAAGTTTGTTTTTTATGTTGACAAAATACTATTTTAAATTACTGTTTGATTAATAAACATTGCGATTATTATGACCAGTAAACGAAGATAAAAACTCTTAAGGAAAATATAAGTACTAATGGAAACTAAAATCCCTTTTGGGTAGGACGAATAGGGTATTTTTATGTGAGTGAGTGTTTATAAAGTTTGCCATGACTTCAGGAGCGTTTGTTTAGGGCTTCGACATTAAAAGTACGAACATGTGTAGGTACATATTGTTATTATATTAATTTAATTTTTTTAATTACTGCGATAAGAAAAAAATTAAAAATACAACAATTCTAAAAATAATTTCAATAATATAGATTAAATTATCGTCGTGTTAAATAGACTATCGGGGCGACAATGCGTACCTTTTGTGACAGGACCGCTTTGACCACCTGTTTGGCCACGTCGTCTAGACACCTCTCGTACTGTTTGCGCTGGTGTTCACCCTCACGTTCGATGCGATTTTTCTCGTGTTCCAATATCCGGAGCCGTTCGACTAGAGCTTTTTGCACTTGGCTGATGCCCTGTGGAAGACAAATAAAGCATAAGATCAAACGTGTCTCGCGAGTTGTGTGGCTGTCACGTACACGCTAGTTCGACCGTCCCCTAAAAGGCTCGTTTCTTATTTATTTATATTAGATTTTGTGTTTGTGTGTGATGTGTTAAGTGTTCACAAATCAAAAAGTGCATTTACAATTCATTTTGTTAACGAATTTCGGGGGGTGAATTCGTCTTGCATATAAGACCTTTTACGACTATATATTATATTAATATTATAAGCGTTACCGTTGCTTCGAGAGTGTCGATCTGCTTCTTCAACGTTTCGTTTTCAATCTTGAGTTTGGTGATTGCGTTTTGGAGTTGCAGGATTTGATTCTGAAATGAAAAATTCGGATTAATTAATATCGTTTCACATGATTTAACTTTGGATTTCACTGGGATTGGGGACACATTAGGGCCGGGTCACATTATTACAAGATTTAAGTATTTTAGCGTAACCCCTTATGGTGTTTTGAAAATAAATGCATTTTTACTAAACTAAGGGTTTCAAGACCGACTATTGTTGAATACGTCTAATTTCTTTCTCTAAATTTCAAACCACGTCGTATTATTCCCTTTAATATATTCAGGTCATAATTTTGTATCATTTTCCCTTAAACATATTTTGTACGGTCATTATGACACTGCAGCGGACACGTATAATATTGTTCGTATTATAATATTATTATTATTATAGTATATCCGTTTTGAACCGGGAGACTTTGTCACATTAACTAGTGACGGTTTAAAAATACGTTGAAGTAAAAAATTTTGAGATCAAAAGTGCCTCCATATTATAATATATTATATTCTCGACGACTTAGGCCCCGGCGCATTCCTTCAGATAACATCGCTCAAGTGAACACTCTGCAGTATATACATGACGAGGTCCGCGCGGGGGTCAGACTTACATAATATTATATATTAACTAGCTGATCCCGTGCACTTCGTTATCCGTTAAATGTACAAACTGTATATGACTCAAACTTTGTTCAATGCGTTATTAATATTCGGTGTGTGATGTTCTAGATTTACCTTAACTTTTCTGTTGCCCAGGATAAAAATTCTGATTCACAGCAGTACATTATCAGGTAGGCAATCTACCTGCGGTAGATCGCGGACCCCGTGCCGTTTGTACGTAAGTGTATGATTTAACTCTAAAATATCAAAGTTATACCAAGTTTGTCGTTTTTACTTAATTCTACCTACGATGAATTAATATAATCAGTTAATACAAAAACCTAACGCAACCGTACTAATATCCGATGAGTAAAAAAAACCAAATTTAACCCTTTTTAAATTAGCCTATCTTCTTCCCAGTGGTCTAACCTACCCACAAACATTTATATAATTCATATATATATTGACAAAAAATAATAATACAAATCAACAAACATGCCCGATTAACCAATAGCAACCAATATATAATACACTATTACTTTTTTAATAATAATATTATTATTTTTTATATATATAACAAATAGCAACCATTTATAAACAAATATTTCTATCGTAAATATTAATATTTTTATTTTATTTTTTTCTGGACTACCCTTATCACTTAGGGGTATGAAAAATAGATGTTAGCCGATTCTCATACCTACTGAATATGCATAAAAAATTTCATAAAAATCGGTCAAGCCGTTTTGGAGGAGTATCGAGACTAACACTGTGACACGAAAATTTTATATAATATAAGATAAAGCTATGGGGGTGACGTCGGCGATTTGTTTTTCCGTTTCGCTCGCCCGAAAACTGCACGTCCGAGAGTGTGTGATGCGGGTGCGTACACACCTATATTTCCAAGCTTACCTAGCTGACTGCCGTGGTGTATATTATCATATTATGTACGAGCAGCGTACCTATCCGGGGCGGAAACAACCGCGGAAGATTTATAGACTCGCGTCTGCGAGGCACGTCTGTCGGCCGATCCGCGGAGAATATATATAGGTGTGTGTGTGTGTGTGTGTGCGTGTGAGAGAAAGAGAGAGAGAGAGAGAAAAAAATTCCGAGCAGTTCGAAAAGCGTATCATTAATCTTAAGCCGGCTGCGGATCTCCCCCGGCACCGGCCGAATAAATAAATTAATTGATACCGTCGTGCCAACTCCCCCCCCCACGACTTTTTTCTCTCACTCTTTCTTCCCTTAACTCCCCAAATCTGCCGTATACGATATATAAGTCTCTCTCCGATTTTATACATGTATATATATACACACGTAAACGTGCGCGTGTAAATGTAAATGTGCTGCGGTGTTTGCATAAACTTTACGGTCGGGTAAAAGCCTCATGGCTCAAAGGCCTCTCTTGGAAATAAATGTACATCGATTCTGCGGTAAGACCGATAACCACGAGGAGACGACGTCTTGTCTAGACGGGCAACGCGTGCATTATATAATAATTATAATGATGACAACATTGCCGCAACCACACTAGGTCAACGATAGTGCACCGGCAAAACGGTGGAATTTAAATTTAAAAATTATTATGATATATTATAAAACATAGTAATTATATCGATCGTGATTATGCATTTTGCTCGATTCGACGCTAATCGCATTTCGCACCATAATAACTAATGCCTATATGTGTTATATATTAATTCCTCTTACGCCCGTGAGTCACGATCGATCGATGGTTATAAAATGTTCTATGATTATACCAAACGAGCTAGTAGGTATATATATATATAACAGCCAACAGGTATATTTCACGTCGTCAGAGTATAATATAATCTTGATTTTGGATTTAATATGCTGCCTGTTTATTTTACAACGCATTAAAACATTTTCTGAAACACGATTTACGTATATTCCAAGCAACGATTTAATTAGCAAAAGTATAAAGGTTCGGATTGTTTATTGTTACCTCTATGTATATAAATGTAATGAACAATCTTGAGTTTCTTGTGATAGGTATAATTATTTTTCGAGTCGATTAAAACGGAATTGACTTTTGGTAAATACTTACAAGTTTAACGAGCAGACCGATCCAAAGAATTATATTTACTCAAGTTAGATAATTGGTTATTATACGTAAATCTATTATGAAGTCTGCAAGAATTATCGATAAGACACCTAAATCGATAACGATTCCTCTTTAACTCCCGTACCAAGACATAAAAAAATATAAATATACACATTACCAAGATGTGGCAAACATATTATATTGGGATCCAATACCTGCAATCGCTATTGAGCCTAAAGAAATAAAAAATAAAATAAACAAAATATGGCATACCACCAACCCTAATAATACCTCTCGACGCCGCAGACATGATAAACACAGAACCAGAATCGGACACACCAACCTCACTCATAAATTAATATATGTAATAAGACATGGAGAACAGCACTACTGCAGCCAATGTGATGAAACCTCACAGTAGAACACATGCAGTCTTAGATCGCATCCGCAAGAACCATCCTCAAGCGTAGAGGCGTAGGGTCGTCGTCAGTGGCGGATTTAAGGGTTCAAAGAAAGTCGGCCAATCATTAAGAGGGGCCTCCTACAACATTTATCAGTTACATACTTACCCCCATTTCAAAAACCGATCGCCTCGTTTGCGAGAAATAATATCAACCAATATTCAATTTTATAGTAACAATTAATCTTCTAATAAAAAAAAAAAAAAATGTTTTAGTTTTTATTTATTTTTACAAATAAAACAAAATTAAACGCAGGTATATAAAATGCCTGTGTAGAATGTAGATAATAATTAAAATGTAGCTTGACAAAAAACCAATTCAAATATAAAAAAAAGTGAAGCCATAAAATTATACATAATATTATAAAGGCTTAATTTGAGTTACACACTTTTAAATTTTATACTACACACTTCAATTATTGTACTACACGTAACTTTAAGAGCTGCCGTATACACAAAAGTCAATGATAAAATTACCATTTTATATTATAATTCACATAAACAATAATGATGTGTGTGTATGTTTGTGTAATTGACCGGTCGGCTAGGTTAGCGAGTGAATTTGGTGGTTTGAAGGCAATTACTCGTTGCCTCTATTTATAATTTTATAATTCATTTAATAATAAGAAAAACTTATTTTAAATTTCAATCAAATGCTTTATAGATTATAGTAATAGTTATACCATAGTTAGAAACAATGTCCTAACCCGTTAAATGTATAAACATAATATAAAAAATATTGTGCAAACGCATTAAATTCACAGCCCTGTTTAACACATTTTTCACTATTTATATGTACCTACGTTGCGAATTTATCGTGAAATCGGTTTCCAATAAATCATAATTTACGCCACTGATTAAGTAATACAAAGATTATTATTAAACTTACAAAATTGTTGTTTTATTTTCATGCAATCATGAATTATATTATACATTAATTTATAATTATAAATAATCTTATTAGTGATCAATGGTAGTGAGTAAAATGTAGGATACCTAACTTAGATTTATGTAGGTATACCTAAAAGTACTTACTTCGATCTTTTCTACTTTATTTAATTATAATATTTTCTACTTTTGAAGTATTCCTATATATTTAAATTATTTTTTTTATTAAAACATTGGTAAATTAGATTCCAGTTTGCAATATACATTTTTGTTGGTTAAAATTTAAAAAAAAAACCAACTTTATAATTTAGGGTGGCCTCAGTACACAATTTAGGAGGGGGCCCCGTTGGCATTTGCCAACTAAACGACCGTCAAATCCGCCACTGATCATAGGTTTATCATAGCATCATAATAATATAACGATTGACGTCGTCGGACGATTAAAGTGCGATCGTGAGAGACGAGCGGTGCGTCGAATTATGTACGAATAAATAAATGATTCGTTTAGATTCGGGTGAAAGCAATGTGAGAGAGAGCCAGAGAGGTTTAACCTGTCACACGTGTGTTAAATTATGCGCATCGAAAAAAAGATCTTACACCCCGCTGGGACTTACGCGTGTTTTCCGATTGCGTTATCAATCGCGAACAGATGACCCGCCGAAACAGACGAGGGTGCATGACATGTATTATAGGTATAACGCACGTGTGAGAGTTGAAAAGCCGCATAAATTCTCCGCGGAAATATATTATTATAACACACGTCTTGATGTGTTTTATTTATTTTTTTTACCGATTTAGCGACGTTAACAACTTGTTCCGGGCGGCGTTCGGTAGACACGAGGCGATAATAATATTGCGCATGTAATTCATCACAATTTTGGGACGTGATGACATCAATCTCTTATTTGGACAAGATTTACGGGCTGTTTGACATTTTATTGTAGTGTACCTAAAGTCAGCTATCGCGGCTCTAGGCGGGGCCTAACCTTACAGCCGCATGATATTTGTTTTTCTTTTTTTTTCATCTAGACCACTCGACTGCTTGGTCCGAAATTTTGCGACGAAGCATACGAAAAGTGAAGCGAAAAAACGATGTCGCGCTTGTACGATGGTAATACAAATTGTGAAGGACAATTAATGCGTCATAACCACGACTTTGGCCATCAGTGTTTTTTGTTTTATAATGATATACTGTTATATTTTAATAATGTATTTAAAAGATAAAATGCACGCGCAAACATTTACCCATTAGAATATAAGTATTGAGCTCGCGATTGTTGTTTGATATATTTTGAGCGTATTATTATTAAATTGTTCGAAAAAAATTATCGTGGGAATTTTTAATCGACAACGACGACGACCATATCGGAATTGTAGTTGTATACAGGAACTCGAACCGACCATAATTTTTGGTGGCGTTTGGAATTCACACGAGGTTATTATAACTTATGAGCTCATGACAGGATAATAAAACATTATGTTCAAATACAATTTATGTGAAACCGTTGACAGACCTTTAGTGATGGGCAATATCACGGTATTTATACTAATATTATGTAGTCGTAGGTAACTTTTATGTGTAGTAGTCCAGTAGAAAAAACATACCTAATATAATATGGTTGCCGGTCGGTTTAATAATTTTTACATAGAAAATTGTCGTTTGTTAGCATATTTTGGTTATGTCATTATAACTGAATAATAATATTCAGAACTGGAATAACATAATAAACTAGTCGAATAATAATTTCGTTAGTCATTAGTCGATTAATATTCATAATATTATACGGATTATTATTCAATGTCATTAGGCAATGTCACTATAACAACTACTGACGTTACTATACGCGTTGATCATTCGTTATACTAATATACGTCTACAGTCTACACTATATTATACGCCTTTATATAGACGTCAGACGAGTTTTCAAACGAAAAACCAAATCACTGACAGTATAAGTTGTAGTAGATACTTTAGATATAGCATAGCACGCCACTGAAAAAACGCGTTTAGAAAATAATAAAGGTACGTATACCTAGGTATATCTATATTGATTATTATATTGATTAATGTGTTGATAAAGTTTACTGTATTCAATTCAATTTTATTTCTGTTTCATGGTTTCGATGTATATTTTGTATCATTTTTAAAAACTGCCGATTTGTGATTAAAAAATAAAATAAATACAATTCAAATTTGTAAATCATAATTATATTATATAGGTACACATTTTATCCGCTAACTCCGAAAGCCTGCAGTGTTTTTGAATGTTATAACAATATAATAATAATAATACAGTGAAACCTCCTCTAACGAATTTATTATTATATTTATAATCACAAGTGCTGTGTAAATAATCGTATGTATAATAATAATATTATATACACTGAAATTGCGTATATAATAATATTATATTTGATGTTTGTGCTTTGTGAAGAATTTTGGAAAGACAAACATTTGTGCCAGCCTTGTTTGAGAATATCACTGCAATATCTACATACCTCCCAAAATGTTACACTGGGGGTACGAATATCCTAGAAATTGTATACCCCGGTATAATATAATATTCCTATGATATCTAAACTCCTTAAATTACATATCAGTATTATCATCAGAAATCAGATACAGTATAATAATTGTGCCGCTTTGCGTGACCAATATTTATTGATTTAATGGGTTCAATAAAATTTAATAGACCAATAATCGTGGGCAGTTATACCAGCATGTTCAAGGGACGATCAACTCACTGCTATTGATTCGTTAAACATGTTTGGTGATTGTTCATGCAATCCGGCATGGGTATTTTAATTTTTTGCGTGCCCTTAACATTTTCTCGCGTGCCATTTTGGGTACGCCTGGCACGGATTTACCATCCCTGTAACCTAACCTACATACATAATATCGTAACCGAAACCGGGACCTGCTGCAGAAGTGGCCCCCGGATTATCGATATCGTAGTCGTCTTGACGTGCACTGCAGCTCTCCTATACCTATTTATGTACCTACCAAGAGCCTCAAAATAATATTCTCCGCGTGGTATAGCTGGTATATATTATTATTATTATTTTAATAACACTCGAAGCGCATTTAAAACGAGCAATGCTTATATATTATGCTATTATATACCTATTACCTTCCTACTGTGTATAGTTATTATGGTCTGCTGTTCGTTTTATACCGGCGAGCGGGTATTGTATAATATCATATTTTGTTATTTCCAAAGAAAACATTTCTCGACATGGCCTTCCGCGGTGCCGGCCGGGTTTATACTTAAAATTTTCAAACTACCCACCAGACTTCCGTATACGGTAAACGCGCGCGCTGCCGCGTTTATTCCAAACGGTCATTCATTTTTTTTATGTGTTCATTTATTTATGGAAATTAACATATTATTGCTATACTGTGTATATTATACACGGTTCTGTGCTATTATATTACCTGTAGGCCGCCACGTAGCGCAACTATTATATTTATATCTATATAAATATAGTAAAAACGTGTAAACTTTTTTAGGTGTGAAGCTTTTAACCTAATGGAACGAATGTAATAATGATATTAGGCGTACTATTATGCTACGGTGGATAATAAGAGCTATATAAGAAGAGAATTTTACCCCTCGAGAAACGCGCGTGCGGACGGCGTGGTAATTTTAATAAATTTATGATCATTTCCAGCGTGCACCTTCCGTGCGTTGTTGTGTACAATATTATAATATATATATATATATATATATATATATACATATTATATATAATATAACTATAATATGTATATGTAATATGTATATAACTATAAACTAGATATATGTACCTTCTACCTCATGCTTTTTCGTCTCGAACG
The DNA here is from genome assembly GCF_005508785.2 of Acyrthosiphon pisum. NCBI lineage: Eukaryota > Metazoa > Arthropoda > Insecta > Hemiptera > Aphididae > Acyrthosiphon > Acyrthosiphon pisum. Next base: position 71,980,947 of record NC_042494.1, on the reverse strand, counting down.
TGCGAAGATTAATTTTAAAATTTAGATAAATCGTTTCGGTCGGCCGAATCTTCAAAAAAGTTTTATAGAAACAAAATAAAAGTTATATTATGATTATATTATTATATGAATAATAAACGCATTCATCGATGCACTGCAAGTGTCGACAATCCAGTGGACATGTAATATGCGTTCAATATAATATTACGTAAACAATTATTTTGTATTTTTTACTTACGTTCTAATAAGCCGTAAGTGAGGGCAAAAAATACATAAGGACACAAATCAACCACTCGTTCCTATTTTAAATTTTGTGTTAAAAAACGGTAAGTTAATTAAAACCATCCTGCTGCAGCGAATTATAAACAGCAGCAGTTGTTATTATTCTCAATTATTGATACAAGTTTGAACCTTTACTACGACGCGCGTTATACTTAATACCTATACCTATACCGTCTATCAGTATATTTACACATGAAAACGACATTGCCGATAAAAAATGAAATTGAAATATTAATTATATTATATTAACTAATTATAATTTTTCGTAAAAAAAGGGTTGAAATACGTATTTCCCGTCGTGTCGAGTTCACACAAGTCGAAAACGAAAAACTGCGTGAATTTTTAATTCTTAATTATTTTTGAAAGTTATCGTCGGTCCGGGAAAATAAACAAAACGAAATTCACCGAATCTCAAATTGTTTTTTTCTCCCCGTGAAAGATATACTATAAATAATACGCTCATTTAATATTTTAAAACGAGATTAAAACCGTAGGTATATGTATACCTATAAATATTTTTGTCGCGTAAAAACGTACATAATATTATTATTAAAGCCGGTTTTCAAAAAATTCATAATAATAAACAATAACCACGCGCGGGCAGCTGTTTTTTTTTTTTTTATAAGCGAACAATCGACGATGATAATAATATAATGATAATATTATAATGTAGGCATACAATACACATAATATTCGGTCTACCTTGACGGCGGGCACACCTCGAAAAGGTCAGCGTGTTTCTAGGGCGGCATTACGACGAGAGTCGGTAAAAAATGAGAAATATAGGAAGACGCGGTCTAGAGATGAAAACGGTTTTAATAGACGGTTCACGAATCACGGATTCACGGGTGTATACCTATGACATAAATTATTCAAATCGTCGTACGTGTATATGTAAATTGAACGCATGTTTTGAGACTTGAAGAAAAAAAAAATACCGAAACAACGTGAGCTGGACTCTTGTAACATCATTTGATAATATAATATGTAATACATATACCGGGTGGTTTTTTAACCATTATTCGTAATTTCAAAAATTATACATAAATGTTTTTGATAAAAAAATTTTAAAAGTTTTTACTTGTTAAAAAACAACATTTAAAAAATGTAAATTTTAATTATTTGTATCCCTGACATTTTTTTTTTGGTTTTTTTTCGTTTTTAAAGAACCATACAGTTAGGATTTCGTATCCCAAAGCAGAATATTTTTTCTATTATTTCTATTTTTGGTACATAAAAATCGAATTTAGAACGAGTAGGTAGTTATGAGTTATAAGTATTTAAAGTATAGATTATACCATTATACTAGATCGAAGTGGAGTTGTATACGCAGTTACCCCGTAAAATGTTGGTCAGCTACTCCGCTCATCAAAACCTTAAATACTAACCTTATATAACTCATAAGCTACTCATCCTAAATTCGATTTATCTGTATGGAAATACTCTGCTTTCGAAGAGGAAATCAAAACTTTGTTGTAATTAAAAAATTAAAAATCTTAAGCAATTATAAGGATAAAAAATATAATTTTTAGTGTAATTTTTACTCTGTTTTATAATGACTTTAAACAATGTAAAAAAATATTTTAAAAATAATTAATAATTTTTGAACAAAGACTCGTTAAATGAATCACCCGATATAATTTATATATATATAAAATAAAGTATAACAACAGTGGTTGGAATTGAAAGGGCAGCAGCGGGAGACGAAAACTGAGAAAACGACATAACGTATAATATATTATAATATTGACGAAACGACAGTTACATTGTTACATAATAATATTATTACTATGGTTTTTTATTACAATTACGTTTATATTATCGTCATGACGTCGTATATTATTGCGGACGTTGAGTTTATACGTATATTATAAGCGTTTATACATGGTACACTGAATAAAAGAAAGACAGTATTAATTTATTTGCGTTTTTAATTTCGAGACGATTTATGGCGACGAGAAAAAAAATCATTTTTGCTAGACCCACCACGCTTATAATAATACAAACAATACGTCAAGTATAATACTTACAAAGATGTTTTTCATGGGCGTCGAAAGTCGAGACCATGGAGCAAATATACGCCTCCAGTGGCGGCCAAATATAAATCTCCGAGACCCGTCTTCGGCAGTGGCCATTCCTCCACCCCGCTTAAACTCGTTTACCAATCACCATAGATCGTGTATGTTGGCGACGGCGGTCGTTTATAATGATAATATTATTGTAATCGAGTGAAAACGGTGTTGAGGGGGGAGGAGGGTGACAGAAAAAAAAAGAAAACGTTAAAAAATGCGCGTCTGCACCCTCATCATCAAACTCGAGACGAAAACGACACGGTGGAAATAGATTGCAGAGAGGGAGAGAAATTTAATTTTGCCTTCCTTTCCTTATCACCGAGAACAGCATCCCACCACCCCTGGGGGGAGAGGAGGGGGTGCCCGGCTCGACGCGAAAACCAGCTGGTCTGCAGTCATGATGTAAGCGACTTGTGTAAATATGCTTGTAACTTTCTTCGTATTTTACCGCGGTATCCGCGTCAGCCGAAGGGGTCGACCTCCTTGCAGTTATATATCTACCTAGGTATTATAATATCGTTTAAGCCCACGAGGTTCCCGGATTCCGTTAATTGCTGTCAGCTGCTGTCCCTGACGTTTCAATTAAACTCGCTGCATCGGTGCGAGCAGGTGCAGGTGGCATGGCGGCGGACGAGGATTTTCTCTCCGAGCCGCTTTTGCCGGTCACGCTCCCCTAGCCTTAGTGGCGCGACGAACAGCAGCAGCCTGTATAGTAGTATAAAGTACCTAGTTTGTACACAAAATACTACATATATATAATAATATATTATATACTCTTACAAGTCTCCGGTGAAAGTAAGCAGATGTTTCGCTGGACGCGCGACCGAAACGATTGCTTAAAATACATATAGGTACAAATATATATTATATACATCGTGTACGGTATAAATATTATGTACATCGATCGAACGTCCTTCCGATTAAGGATCACGCATTCACACTGCACCTGCCACCGCGCTCGGCGTAAAACAATTTAAAATCCCTTCTTTTAGTTGTCAACCGTCGTGGCATATGGCCACGTTGATTACAGATACCTAGGGTAGGTTACCCTACTATACTATACTACATTGATCCTATAATACAGTATACCTACTTAAACGTATTTTATGAATCGATGGTACAAATATTATTTTATTGCAGACCGAGGAATAATATATAATTAGTAATTATTACTAATTGTAAGTAGGTATATCAAGCGGAAATAGGAAATAAAAAGTCGATTATTGTACCTATACGTACATTATATTGTACGGTACGGACTAGAATACCATAATCATAAAATTTTTAAGAGTGACTCGAGCGAGGGAAAATCATGAAAAATTTGAATTAAAATATAATATGATAATTAATATCTCGTGCTCCAAGTCGGCTGAATGATTTTTTTTGAAAATCATTAGAAAATAATGGATAATTGCTCAAAAAAGAAAACTATTGTGTTTATAAAATTATAATAATCAATTGAAGGTACTTTATAAATTATAATAAATATTGTTGGGCACTACAGATATGTAGATAGCATCGTATTTATTTTAGTAGTGCAAATATATGTATGATCGCAGGCCGCAGCTGCTTAATTCTGATAATACGATAAAACGCAATGTTTAAAAAAAAAACAAATGCAAACGTTCGAAACGCCGAGTGTGTACCTAACTAACCTAATCCACTTAACACCGTCCGTAAATTGTTTGCAAAAACTGTTTCACGTGGGATAGAACCACTTAGACAATATTCCTAATTATTATCATGAAACAAAATGTTTGACGTTTATCTTAATCCGATTCACCACACTGGAATGGTGGTTAGGTTTTAAAAATACTGGCACAAATATTCATGAAAAATGATACGAATAGGTTGTGTGTTTATTTTTTGTTTTGATAAATTGTTTGCACTATATTTCACTGCGCTGTAGCTATTTTCCCGTCTCCGAGTAAGCCTGTGGTTAACATATTAACATAACTATTATAAACAAATGGTTGAATATATCACACCTGTGCGTGGTGAGGCTGCCAGAGAGTTTTTCCGTATAACCGTGGTATATTATATAAATTGGACCAATATACGTGGTATAACTATAGTCTATTATAATCGTACGTATATCGACGACGCGCAGTGGACATTCGGTCATTATCCGCGACGAGTTGTTTTTATGGTCTGTGCACCTATACGGCTATACGTCGTCCATGCACGATAGGTAGGTCGTTGTCGGCTATAATGACACGGTTTTATTGGCAAAGTTTTGTAAACGCACATATAGCGTCGGCTGTGGCGAAGACGCGGGTGTAGTGATGCTGCGGAGACGGGTGTAGAGAGACTAGCTGCAGCGGTCCCCCCGGGTCCTCAGAGTATATAAGCGCGCGACGACCGCCAATTATTACTGAACGCCACTCGTCCGTCGCCATTATCGAGTCGTAAAAGCCTTTTTCGGATCTGCCCGCGAATCACGTCTAATTAAGTATACGTATTATTATTATTACACCTGCAGCCCACACACCTTATATTAATATAATAATAATAATAATAATAATAATAATAATAATAATAATAATAATAATCATACAATACACGATATTTGCTGAGAGTCATACATACCGCGTCGGATATTATATTTGGTACCTATATAATATATGCCCTCGTCGGCGAAATCGTTTAATAATACACTAGACGGGGGACGTTTAAATTCCCACACCCGCAGTTTTGTGCTCGCACGCTAAACGAAAATGTCGACTAATTACGTAACCAAATACGTGGTCAGAGGTATATAACATAATAATATAATATTTTATAGTGGTGGTGGGCGGCAAGGGGAGGGTCGTGGCGGCAGCATGCAGGGACGAATTATACACAGCAATAATAATATTATAGTAATATTATATTATACGTGTTATGTATATTGTATAGTCTTCGAGCACGCGATTCGCTCGCCGAGTACCAAAATTATATTCTTATCTTAATTAATCCTGTATGGCGCGGTGCGGGGTTATTACATAGCAATAATACATACCTACCTAATAGCGCTATAGTTGTGATATATATTATTAAATTGTTATACGTACACACAGGCGCGAGTATTATACAATAAGTGCTGCACACCTGTGATGCTGTGTAAAAGCAGGCGGTGCGATAAGGAAACGGACTCGGAAGTCGTGTGGCGGAGGGCGTCGTATGTGCACTACGTATATAGTAAGGTATGTATAAAATAATAAATAATAATATAATTTAGAAAATATTATTAAGACCACAGCAGAATCCCCCGCCCGATTCGTATAATATGTGAATATAATACGTACCGAGTGTAAACAGGATACGACTATATATATACAATATTCGAGTACGACCTTTTTTTCGTTGTTGTTATATTAAACGCACCCGAGATAACTTAATTCGTTCATATATCTCGATAGCGAGCAAAATACACGGAAAAAACACCGAATTCAGCACAATATCCGCCGCTCGTCCCCCAAGCCCCGCGGAGTGTTAAGTGTACGATAAGGGGTGTGTAACATCTGCGAGGCACCCTCGTCGGATCCATAAACGAGTATAGAGTGATAGACACATACACTGCCGTGAATGAGTGAGCGGTGCGGTGGTCGGGGTAGACGGCGGGACAGGGAGGGCATTTAGACGGGGGTGGAGCGAGACTTTTATAATACGTCGTAAAGTTATATTAAAACGCGCGCGTAATATAATATAACAGGAGATGAAAATGTTTGCGCTCAGACTTTGTATTATATAATATATAATAATAAATAATGTATATTATAACGACCTTGCGCATATTATAACCGTTTTCGTGTATTTATCGCGACGCCGATTATATAGCGACGATCACTGCTAATTTCGTGGAATGCGCGTGCCATGAGGTTTAAGGACCTACGCCTTGCAATACATAGTATAATATATACCTATGTCCTATTAGTACATAAACGTTCGTAGAAACACATTGTGCGCAAACAAATACATACGTGTACATACAAATATATACGTGGCTGGCGCGGTGGTTGCAATCAGTCGATAATTTTCACCGAGACTTATATTAATTTTCCACAAGTAAATATAAAATGACAATAATATTATAATTTTTATGACACGCGTTGTTACTTGTCACGTCTGTTTGTCTATTCAAATCTACCGTTAAGTTCGCAAAAAGCGAGCTCATAATTTTATTATATAATATGGTTGTTACGGTTTGACTATGTTTAGGAAAGTTATGAATATTTCACACTCTCGTTTTTCGTTATTTGTAAAAGAAAATCGTGTTCAAGATAATTATTTGCTAATGAATCTTAATCAAATTAATAGTTAAAGCAATATTTGATATAAAATTCAATAAACTTGATGCAAACCTAATGTATTTTAAAAAAAAATGATGTAAAATAAATTTGACGCCGCCACTGCTTGTAAATGACAAATAACCTTTATCTTCTGTGAACCTAAAGTTAGGAGGAGTGTTCCTCATTCGATTTTCACGACGTCCCTTTGCGTTTTACATTCGTAATATCATTATGCTTAGCAAAAACCGTACACTATAAGATATTTATGAAATCTATTTTATTATTGTTTTCAATTCTATTCGGAAACAACACGAAGTGTAACAATATATAATATATATATATATGTTTATCATGCATACAGAATAAGCGCAAGCGCAACACATATGTATATATCCGTGAAGGTGAGAACGGAAAATTAGCAGCACCCGGCAATAGCAACGCACACACACACATGGGGTGTGTGTATACTCATGAAAGTCACATATATATATGAACATCACACCCCTTCCCAACTCGTTCCACACAGTTATATACAATAATAATATCGTGTAACGACCTAGGGGCGAGAGACCCAAGCCAAACGCCGTTGCGCCGCGAGTATACAAAAGTCGCAGTGTTAATTAGCCGAGCATTTCGGCTTACAAACTTATACTATACATATAAATCCAACCTGCCGACCCGAGCACGTCCGCACAGTCACGGTGCCGCAGCAGTACATAGCAATTCTGCACGTTCGTTTATTATCCATATATGTATATACAGAGAACAGGCCACCGCGTGTTCAAGTTTTCCCTCATTCATAGCATAACTTCGATTTACGTCTCGGACCACACTCCGTATATATATACATACACACACACTAACACACGCGCACACACACAGCGACTCCGATCGTTTTGGGAACTTTGCACGGGTTAGGCAGCCGCGCGGGGGTGAGAGCAGGTCGGTGTAGCAAATCGTCGCGGAAACATCGCGCGATTTCATTATAATATAATATAAATGGTGGAAATAACTTTGGCATAATATATATAATACATACACATATAGTATATATAATAATAATATACAAGTTATATATAAGTATGGTATGCGTATATTATATCATTATATAATATAACGCGACCGGGCGAAATGTGTACATAACACGACGACTAATACAAGGGATTTGCCGATTTTCCACTCACCCCGGTGTGGGTGTGTGCTGTGTCGGCCGACACCACATGCCCATATTATAATTATACATATTAGAACAGTAATTCGGCTTGAAACTTGAATCACCTATTCGTCCCATTCGAAACAATAATATTTAGTATTAATATTTTTAATATCCCGGGGTATGTACACGCGAGAAGTAATTGTTTTTTTTTCTATTTTCTCTTCCTTTGTATAATATTTATAACAATATTAGATAATATGCAGGTCGGAAATCGAGAGAGATTAAATCAAAATTTACGCTGCGCCGTTTTTTAACAAATCTTCCCGGTTTATTATTCAGTGAATTAAATATAATGTAAGGCACTAAACCTAAAAGAGGGTTTAACTCAAACGTGGTGTCATTTAAGTACGGGGTGCATCTGAAGATCCACAATTGATTATTCCTGACAATTTTGAAAAGTTGAGTCTCAATGTCACCTATACACGATACACCTACAATTTGAATGACTGTAAATCAATCGGGTGATGTTTTGGTTACAGAGTGAAATGCGTAATGGTGTTACAATTTCAAAATGTTTTAATAGCCCTGCAGTAATACACTAATACCTACACTACTTAAATTGAAAAAATATTCTTAAGTTGGTATTTCAAAGATGTCATTTTTGATTTTCATGGTATAGTTGTTTTCCTATGTAAATGTAATAATTAGGAGACTATACTAAAAAGTGTAACTAAAAAATAAATCCGTCGCTTTTACAGCTATTATTTACAAATAGAATATCACATTTCTCACGATTGGCGATGTGTACTTCAGAATAGCTATATTATAATATTATGTACCTATAGTCCATAATCCTGCACTCGACGACTTGATGCGAAGTCACGAGAAGTGACCTGTAATAATTGATTTTGTTCGAGATATTTTTCGTCCTCAAACGTATGTGTATAAACTTATCTAAAATACTATACATTGCACTTTAGGTACTTATATTAAATAAGAGCACCACGACGTTTACTACGAGTTAGCTGTGTACTAATGGCGGAAACTATTTGACAAAACTAATCCCGGTATGCAGCGCTCTAAATCAAATTAAATACATTCTGAGGATCATTGTGAACTCAGTGCTGCCGTCTATTAATCATCACGCGCAAAGTCCTCGCAAAACATATTACGCGTATTCCTCGTCGACTGACGTTAATTAAGTGCTCGGCGTTTTGTTTTTTAACGTAAATCCCGGAAAGTCGAAGTTTCCAGTTGATATATTATAAGGCATTACCTACCTGGATATTATTTTATGAAACTCGTATTTTCTCTGTTTTTGCATACACGAAACCCGTTCGTAAATGTTGTTCAGAAAAATCCATAATTATCCTGCAGCCGACAAGTGATGAGAGGTGAAGTCAAAATTGCTAAAACGTTTAATTATTAATACAAGAGAAAAAGTTAAGATCAAACTACACGGACTAATAAAAATCAAATCATTTTACACGCGTGTTATACGTCAATATACGATATTATGTAATGGGTATCTACATTAATTCAATTAGAGACACCTCAAGTCATTTTTCTAGGGTTATTAATCCCTTTATTAATACTCTTTACAAATTGCCTTATCGTACATAATAATTGATAACAGGTTGTAAATAACGAAATTAAGTGATATTTAAAAAATATTATATACAAGGTAAAAAGGAATAGCGAAGTTGAACGAATATAATATACAATATACATTCCAAATGTCATGTGAAAAAAATGCAAGAAATCGCTCAAGAACCAATATAATCACCACCATTGTTGTCACACGAATTTTGGAGGGCCCTGAATGTATATATCCATTCAACTCCACGATTTGCATATTTCCTCTTACCAGTCAGATAATATATGAAAATTGTTTGTTTTGCGTATTGAAAGGGATTATTCCAATCGAGTTAAGCAAACATGACATGACAAAAATGAAACGGCAACTGTCTAAAACATTACTATTGACTTTAAAATCTAACCTTTGATGTTGTAGGTCGCCTGCAATAATTCGGTTATCGTCAATGTCGACGGGAAACATATAGAAAACGACCAGCGTCAGCTATTTAATATTATGCGTATTGGAATATAATATGATTCAACGGGATGTAAGCGAAAACAAGGGTGGCCAAGCCGGTAATAATTTTGAGGGTCTAAACGCATCCATGGTGCGGTAGGTCACCGCTGCAACTGAAGCAGACACAAGTCGGACCATATTATTTGTATTGCTATTGCGTCTATACATCTACGTGAAAACCGTTCGGCTTCGGAATACATTATAATATATATTGTTATTATTGTAATGATCAGCGGTTTCATTATTTTTCGAAAAACCTCTCTCTCCCCAAACGGCAAACACGCAAAACAACTACGACCTGACATTCGTTATCGAACCGCATACGACAAACAACGCACAACCGCGACGTTGTTATTTCACGAGAACGGTTTGGCGGTGCATATCGTATATATATGGGCTCAAACATTGCAAATTTAGGGGTGCGTCGTACGCAGGAGACAGCTCTCCCGACGGGTCGGGTGGTATTTAATATTTATTATGAACGTGCATATAAAAAAAAACCACCCTCTTGTCTCCGCCACCGCCGGTCACCGTCGTCGCTAACGAACTATCGACGTGAATAATGTACATAAATATATATATATGCACATACGCGGACGTACACGTATATTTGTGACGAGGGGCGAGGTAATAATAAGCCTCGATCGGAGCCAAACTTAGGTGTGGCGGGGTGGGAATCGGGCTAGAGAGTACCATGGCTAGGGGTCGTTTCGCGCTCGGTAATGAAGCGACGAGACCGCTCGGGGACCGGTCGTTGGATGCGGTGGTGGCTGTTAAATCCCGTGAGACGGCGATGGCTCGCTCTGTACACACACCGTGCGTTGACATACACACACACAAAATGTTATATAATATTGTATAATATGTATGTGTAATTTGTGGTCCGTAAGTCCGCGAGTGCAGTGTACACAATATTATGTGTATCATAAAATAGTACATGAAATTGTGTACACAAACGTCCAGCCATACCCGTCGAATACCACGTGAGTACAGCGTACACGACGTAAGTCTGTACAGCTTACATTTTGTAATAGATATATTATAATATGATATAGGACCGCGACAGCAGATCGTCCTCGCCGACTGTGACCGAGTTAACTGCTGCAGTTTACACGGACGATTGCGCTTCCGTTGTCATGGCGATTACCTACATAATATATTATTATATAACTACTATTATAATATACGGTAGTAAAAAAAAGAAAAAAAATCTAGCGTGAAGCGTTCTCGTTTGTTTTTTTTTGCACACGTGTGTCACATAAACTGGTTCCGGACGTCGTTATATACAGACGGGTGTGGGAGGAGGATTATGTACTATCGCGCGCGCCCGAGCTATAATATAGTACAATATATTAATATGTACATACGTTACCGGATATTTAAGCGCAGCTGTTCTTATTACAAACTGCATCCATATAACATTATGTCCTAACTAATAATAATATGTACTCGAGGCATATATTTCGACACTCGTCGTCGGACATCGTATTATTGTTATTGTCGGCAGGCGTATTTTTCAAAATTAAATTAACACAATATTTATCTTTTATAATTTTAGCACCCTTTTACCAAGATATTATTAGAGACGTCATCACATTAGGTCGAAATTATCGAAATACGTATTCGTAATAATAATATAAAACTATAAACTATAACATATTATTCAAACAAAAAAGATAAATTTCTAGGCACTTTACGAATACTTATTCAGTTATACTATACCTAGCAGTGGCGGTTATACATGCTGTTCAAGGGGGGGGGGGGGAGCGAAAATAAAACCAACCCTCCCCCACCCCATAGTATTTATATATATAATATAAAGTTTATACATATAATATAAAATATACACAAAGTATTATAGGTATAAAATATAAATGTATAATAATATTTATATCCTCCAATGGCAAATTAGGTTTTGATTTTTTGGATGTAATGTCAAAATAACTGCTTTTCGCTTCATTGACATATTAAAAATAAAATATTAAATAATACAATTCAAATTAATAGGTACTAGGTAGTGGAAATATGAAATTACAACTATTTAGAAAAATACAAATAAACGCATTTCAAAAAAAAATCACCAACGATCAAATAATGAATATCTAGTACTGATAAGTGATAACTGTTATCAGTTATGTTAAGCGTGCCTGACCGAGACATAGAGTTGATAATATACAATACTATGATAATATATTATCCGTGATTAAAACGAAAAAATATTTTGCTATCAAATCATAAAATTCAAAAATTTGTAGATAGATCTTGTGGGTCAGTGATAATATACGAAATTAAAAAAAAAACCAAATCCCAAGGGGGGGCGGTCCACCTTTCGCCCCCCACCCCTTATAACCGCCACTGATACCTAGTTATATATATATATAAATAAATTTACGTTTGTATGGGTCAAATTTTGCACACATATTACTTGAAACTCGGGGAGTGTTGTTTGCTTCGTTTTTCAACCTCTATATCATAGGTGTCTCACACATCAATAGCAGTTTTAACTCTCATAAATATTTTCAATTATTTAGTCTTGAAATATTTTAAATTGCGTCTAGAGGCTGTTTAGGGTTGCACAATTTGGGTATTTCCCAGCAGATACATTTTGATTTCGCGAACACTTAATAATAGTTAATACGGCTAATCTGCATAGTACATACCTACGTGTACATAATATATTAAATTGATATCGACGCTATAAAACAATTACTATGTATAATGTATAATGCATATTGTATATACAATAATACACACATGTGTGTGTGTGTGTGTGTGTGTGTATGTGTGTGTGTGTATGTGTGTGTGTTATTCGTATTTATAGTATGTGCATTTATTATGTTTATACTCAGCTGAGTATCTGTTGTGCGAGATATGACTTGGGATTGGGGTCGGTATAAGGTTATTATAAATATTAATTATGTATATGGCAACGTACAGTATACATAGATATAATATTATACATAATGTAGGTACTAATGCACATGATATAATGGTTGATAATATAATATTTGCAGACTAACGAAACGCGACTATTACGCAGGCCATATAATATGTATAAAAATAATATATTATAATCTTTTGGATCGATTGAAATTTAACATATCGGAGTTTATTAACCCTTTCTTGGAATCACGAAAGCAGAGCACGCGGATAGGACGGACAGTGCTGCAGCAGCTATTACGGCACAACGGTCGATTTAGTGTGCGCAATACACACATAATATTATATTAAAATGTATAATAATATGCAGTCTGTGAGTATATTGTGTGTATAATGTGTGTACATAATATACGCGGCGCGGCCCATCACGACCCATTAAACAACTGGGAGAGTTTTTAGTCCCCCTTCAGTCGGTCATGAAGCCGCCGCCTTCCTTATTCTTATATATATAGTATATACGTACTATTTAAATGAACCATACATATATATATATATATTATATAATATTATAATCTACAAGCCACGATAAGCGTGTCGTTCGTTTCGTTTATTGATTTAAGAACGGAAAGAAGACGGATTCATCACTCGCGGCACGTGACAGAGTTATAATAATCTATTGTATACTGTATATAGCAGTATTACACAATGTGTACGTATATATTATTATTGTTATTTTGTTTACTCGCGGACCAGGTGGAGGTTGTGTCTGATGTATACACAGTGATTGAAAAGTATAACGAGATACGATAATGCAGTGCCGTTGATACGAATTTAATATCCGGAGGGTCAGGGGTATCATAATAATTAATAATTTCATATTATCATAACTATGACTTTTAAATTCAGTAAATTATTTATAAAAATTAACCTACGTTTATCAGTTAACTTGTATGTATATTCAAAATATAATAAGTACTCCATTTTGACAACAGACACTAAATATCTTTTACTATGGTAATTTGGTTTTATTTATTCTTATTTTATACAGAAATTATATTTTACACTTAATTTATACGGAATATACATTACACTAAGTCATTCCTCGTTACATACAAATGGGCAACGGTTTACGTGTGTAATGACGAATATGAAATATTTTTTGTGGCCTAGTGACAAAAAAATCTGTACAAAAACAGACAAGAAGTTGATTGTAATAATAATAAAAATATGATAATATATGGAATAAATTTAAAAAATGATCTACACCTTAAGTGATTTAGATAATAATAATAATAATAATAATAAAAAATTGGTAATTCCTTAAATATGACAAATTTCGATAAAACAAAAAATATATAATTCTAAGACATCAGAATTCAAATTTTAAGCTTTTTTGCTTTGGTAAATATTATATCACATAACATGCAGACGAATCAAAAATCGTTGTAGGTATATGATATGAAGCATCCATATAATAATACCTTATATTCCTATGTAGGTATACTTTGATATATTTCTCAGGATTTTACAAAATTATTACCTACTATAAAAAATCAGTTTCCTGGTCAATTTATATTTATACACATAACTTATAGTACTATTATACTAAAATATTATAGTTTATAATATTATACAGTGTCCTATGACCGCGTTTATCCTCGTTTCTATACTTTTACTGGCTAGTCAACTTAATTAATATACACGTGATCTTTCACCCACCTCTTGCTAAAACTTCCACATTTGACGCAATAAAACCGATCGCCTCAAATTGGTAAGAAAAATAAAAACTAAAATTTATGTTTCCGAACCTAAACTCGAACGGCCGTCGGAGGTTTGTGTGCGCACACATTTTTATGCGATTTACTGCAATTCAGAAGACGTGTATAATAATATTATGATAAGTTATAACAGTCGTCGCTTATATTATCATATTATGTTATATTATTACTAGAACACAACGTTCACTCATATACCGTAGGGTGTAGGTGATGGCCGATGATGATAATAAAATAATATGATATATAATATAGACCGCTCGCGCAGTCGATTATGATTAACAATTTAATATCACGACGCGCGTAATAGCACGGCGATCGATAAAAAAACGCGACGGGATTATTTTTCACATCATACCATATACCGTGTTACCGTGTATATGCGGCTATAACCCGACCGATGAGCGCAACGATGCTTTATATATAATATATATTAGTTATATACATACATAAAACCGAAAACCGAGGCGTGCGTTTCACGTATATTAATATCGTTAAAAGGGTACTCTCCGGAAAGTTTCGAACACGTGCGTCACCCAGGGGACTTTCCAGTAGAACGTGTAACTTTTTTTGTAACTCTTTTTTTGTGTTGTTATTATTTTCGTATTTTTTTTTTTTTTTTTTGACGTTTTACCGTTGAGCCCATCATAATATTATTATTATTATTATTGTAAGTACATGTGTAAATATATTCTAGTTTCACGCGATAATTCGTCTTTGGACGCTTCGTTAGAATCGAAATAAATATATAAAACTCTATTATAACGGCTACAGATTGTATATTATAATATTATTACAACATCTTTTCCATCATCTGCAAAACATTTACCTAGTCGGATGTATAAGTAAATATTATCAAATGCATGCATTTAGCAGGATTCCGATGGTTTTGAAAAAACTACTGTTGTTAACACTTATATTTTATAAACTCTATATTATTATGTATTATAAGGACTTAATACATTTAACTCATAAGAAAACAAATTATATTTAATACTTAACTGCAGCTCACGGCTATGGTAAAAGCAGCGTTACGGCGTGTATCAATAATAACATAACCTGATCATTTTTATCTAAAATTATATTAATAGGTATTATAGTATAATACTGTAAAACCTCCTTATAGCGGACCCTCAATATTAAGGAAATACATCCATAACAGTCCCAGACATCCTATAGTCTTTACCTATCCTGTATATTTAGCCACCCTATAACGGGAAAATCAGTTAGTCTCGAGCTATCCGTTATAAGGAGATTTTAACATAATTTATGATGCGTGCATAATTTTCTAAAAAATATCATAAGACAAAATGCTCTGACAAACGTTGGCTGCAGCAGGCAACTGAAAATAATTTTTTAGTGCGTACTTCAGCAGAATCCGAATTCGCAAAAGATAAGAGAACCACTCCGTATAATCGAAAAGGTGGTTTAAATATACTATATTATACATAATGTGTGTGCGGACTGAATAAAAAAAAATCGCGCACCACAAAAAGACAATATCGCGTGGGTGTTCCATTAAAAGGCACTATATATAAGTATTTTTTTTACCTTTCGCAGTAGAGCGAAACGACATTTAATTTTATGCGCGTTCTCGTGGACGCAATACGCGTATATCACTTGGTTTTTAGCAAGCATTTAGCACTTGAATAATATTTATTCTGAAATGTTGATGAAAATTAATTTTATATAATTTACGACTTCAAGAAAATATAATTTCAAAAAATATTAAACCGGAAAAAACTCAATTTTTATAACCAAAAATATTATATGGTGCATTTTAATCTCGAATGGCCACCACAATATCGTATTGACGTTTTCGTTCAGCGTGCATTACGTAAGTACACCTAACTACCTAAAACCCAAGTTTAATCTTGGTAATAATAATATTAAGTTTTTACGCAATCGTCGGGGTACAGTTTAATAATAGGTAGGTACCTATAGGTAATACGCATCGGTACCTACCCTAAATATATAATGTTATTATGTGGGTCGAACGAGTTCACGTCTTAATAATATATTTATACCATTACTACTGGTCACACGCGGTGTACGCACAATATTATATAATATTATATTATTTATTTCATCAACGGAGCCGAAGACCTGCACGTGTGTCATGCATATGAACGGGGAAAAAATTAATATATATTTTGAAAAAGATAGCTTTTTATACGACGCACGTACGTGCAAATTGGATCACGATAATTAAACGCGGGAGGCGACCCTCGTTTTAATCAAATTTCAAAAATATTACACACACACACACATTCACACACATATACCGACGAAGTTAACACACGCGTAGATATATTATCTGTACCAAACAATTATTGTCGTTATTCGTTGTATAGAATAAACGCTGTAAGCCGGCACCACTGCCTACGCGCTTACGTATGCGTATGAATTAGACTCGTGTTATTCATTATAATTTATAATTGTCGTGTGAAGTACTTACATTTAAACGGAAAAGAATGTTCTGTTTTGTTGCCGGACGGTCAATACGTGTTTACGCACGAAATTCGGATATAACAGGTAAAAAACAAGTATCCCTGGAGGAAAAAACCGTCCGGACAAATAAAATTATATCGGAAACAAAAATATCTAAAAATAAAATGTATAATAAACTAATAAATTGTCGACATTTTCAAAAGTGGCCGATATAGCCGGGATATACTTAGCAGTATACTTTCATCGTCGTATATTAGAAATACCACGAAAGACTCTACAATAATACTCAAGGTAACTATAGGCGTATAGTTGCCAGTTATTTGCCTTGAGGGTGTCGACTTTATATTTTTTCGGATGTGTGTAAGTCATCGTATACAAAAATGTGTTAATAGTAAAAAGTTGTAGTTTGAAATTATTACGGTACATATCAATATTGTGGTTGATGTTTTAAAAAAAAAATATTTATGTTTTAATCTAGGATATTAAGGTAAAAACATTAGTCTTTCATAATAAACAAACATAAAATAATATAATTACACACAGATAGAATATAAATCACTTCACTTTTTTAGTTTTACCTATAGTAATCGGATTTTGTTGTGTGCACTCTATAAAATAATATAATACATTTATGATTTCCGACATCCGTGAACACAGTGGCACACATGCGTAACATAATTTACTTATAACTAGGTACATAAAACTTTGTTGAAAATTTTAAATGCTTTTACAAATTGATGTACTTTTGTTAAAAAACGAAAAAGCGCTGCTAATTTGTGCTTCTATACTTGTAGTTAGTCGATGACTTGTCGTGCATTTGGCGACGAATCATTATGAACGCAAATCGAACACATAATATTATATTATACCGGGTGATTCTTTTACCGGTTAGGTTAATATAGGTTAGTATATACCGGTTTAAGTAAAATTGTATTATTTAGGTGTACATAAAATCATTTATTATGCGTTCACAATGTTCACTGACCATATTTGACTACTAATAGGTATAATCATCTTAATATAAACGTATCACAATAACTCGAATTTATTTGGTCACCGTCGTATTATCGTTATCCAAACACTATAATACGTTATGCTTATCCCGCAAACTTTATCACACCGTGTAAGCCTTCTCGAAATATACGCCTACCAACTAATAATATATTATTGTTGAGTCGTCGGTGAATCAGATTTTTTATGATCAGACTTTGTGATTGCGCAATAATTTACCATGGTAATGATTATTAAATCATACTCGTGGTTATATACGAAATATAGTGCGAGTCTAAAACTTTAGATACGGTTTCGACAACGAAAATATTTATTGATATTTTCGATACACTTTGTGGTGAAAAACATAATATAAATAATATACGTGCGAAAGAGTCACGCAGTGTACAGATTATAATGTGGAGTAGGTACCTAAATTACCAACAGCGATTTGTGGATGACCCTTTCCAAAGTCCAAATTTGTCCTCTCCGTCCCTTTGCGTATACCATCTATATAAGTATACATATATAAGCATACACTCATACACATACACATACATATAGTATTATTATTATTATCATTATTATATTCTCCAGACTGGTCGTAAATTTTAAGTGGTTATATGGTTTGTCGTGGTCGGAGATACGCGCGATTGTGGCCGATGCACGAGTCGCGAGATATCCGTAAAAATGCGCTTATCTGTACAGCGCACAGTCGAAACCACCCGGGGAGGGTTGCCCTCAACCCTTACCCAAAAGACCCCACCCCCTCCCCCCCGTACTACCACAAACCGATCCCCCGCGAGTGTGGAAATCACGCACTAGATGCTTAAACGGCCCCTCGGGCCCGGCTCGAATGGTAAATTGCGGTCGTATGACGGCGAAGTTCAAATACATAATATATAGGAAGGTATAGGTATATAATATATAATGTATATTATAGGTTACCAGCTAAATCGATGACGACCTAACCACGACTGAGTTACGCATACACATAATATGTATCGTTATGTCAGTTTTATGTTTACTCACCATTACCTATGCAGCGATGTCGTTAT
Organism: Acyrthosiphon pisum; assembly: GCF_005508785.2. NCBI lineage: Eukaryota > Metazoa > Arthropoda > Insecta > Hemiptera > Aphididae > Acyrthosiphon > Acyrthosiphon pisum. The sequence goes on along the minus strand of NC_042494.1, from coordinate 71,961,938 downwards.
AAAAACGACAATATTTAGTGCATATAATTTGATGAGTGTAAAGGCAAACAACTCTCAATTTTTGATATTGTTCAAATTACCTATGCCAAAATTGCATCAAAAGAAGGAAATTATATTATTAAATATAATATTATTATTAAATGTTATTTCGTAAATTTAAATGAAGACTGAATATATTATCGATAACTTCTTGTCCCATGGAATTTCTGGTTTCACCTTAATATTTAACAGATTCCATTTGTTTTTAATCAAAGCTTTGAGTTCGTCGGATAGTAATTTTTGTTCGTGGAATCTAAGTTCCAACACGTCATAGCTGCTTTCGACATAACTGGATCGATTTAATACAAATCGTATGATTATTTTCAAACGATATCGGTAATGAACGTATATTTATTTATTTATGATCAAATATTTTAGTGCGTATATATTACTACATTTGTCATGTTTTATAAAATAAACGATCGTTATATTATTATTTTGAAGCGTGTATAGTAAGTTTATCTTTGATTTTCGGTTGTGTTCGAAGATGGACATAATAATAATATTATTGAATTATATTATATATACGTCATAACTCACAATATGTGTGCCCAATTCGTCAAAATGGAAATTAATCATCATCACGTTCTGCCTAATATTATAGTCGAGAGAACGATTTTATATATTTTATTATAATATTATTGTATAATACGGTTCCAAAAATAATGCATCGATTTATTAGCGTAACAAAAACTTCATTCTTACGTCTCCACAGAAAGGAGTCACATGGTGTGAGGTCGGTGGTCTTAGCGGCCAGGAATTGAGACGTTGGTCCTGGTTACCGTTGCAGCACTACCTATCCAGCGTTGTGGTTAGTAACGATTTACGAAACTTCGAACTTCATAGTGCCAATGTGTAGGAGTTTGAATACCACCACGATATTGTGCGGATGGTGGCCACATCAACATCAATCGTAGGAAGGATTTATGAAATATATTTACTTTTTCTGTAGGTACCGTTTTTCAATCAAAAGTTACGGTCATTCAAAATCGATGCATTGTTTTTGAAATGCCCTGTACAGTGTACACTATGTACAGCTGGTGTCATTATTATCATTACTTTTACCACGTGTGTGTGTGTGTGTGTGTGTGGGTGGGTGGGTGTGTGTGTGTGTGACATCGAATGCATTATAATAATATTCGGGTATATAATACACGTGTAAATCGCGTTTACATATTATTATACAAAATATACAATAATATATTGTTTTAGGTACGTGTAGATCAGTCATCGGTACTCCGTCAACGTTCCGATTTCGAACAATATTTTTTTAACGTTATTATTACTACCTTTAGTACACACAAGCGTCGTGCGTGCGTGTGATTGTATACAGACAATGTATAAACGTATCGTAAAATAATTAAATCGGACGTGATTGTCGGACGTTCCGAATCCATCGTTTCGAATATTATATTGTGTGCGTATGTATAACGTGTGTATTTATGTAAGCGAGACGGCTAGTGGGAAAACAAATATGAACGACATCGACAACGTGGTCAGGTGGACGAAACGCGACAGGAAAAATAATCGCGAAATATCATTCACGCACGGTTCAGCCGGTTAAAACAATATTGGTGAGTAGGTACTAAGAGGCGTTTGTCCAGGTATTGAATTACACACAGGGATGAAAAACAGATGGGGAAGAAACCAAAAGCGAACCTTATGATATAAACCAGCCAGAATATAATTATATCCTATAAAGAATAATAAAAAAAAAAACGATAATTTTTAATCACCTCATTACACAATAATATTTATTTTACCTATATTATATTATACAATATAATTATGGTCAGCGTGCAGCAACGACGTTTGCATATTATATATTATACTCGTAGACATATATACCACATATACCGCTTAGTATCCGTTGGACGTATAATTTAAATGTATAAAATGTCTCTGGGGAAGGGTTTGTGGCACATTTGGTGGGTAAACGACTCGGCAGTTGTTCGCGTCTATAATACTCACACACACAATATATATTATATCACGCGTAAAGATAAGTGAATGCGTTTCGTCGAAGAATCGTCGTTGCCTCTACACGGGGCCGTGTCAGCGCCTCCGAGTCTAAACACATTAGGTATATATACTTACTGTACAGAAAACACACACACATACACATACTGATATTATATATATGTAATATGTCGTCCACCGCGGGAGTGTAAAGAAGAGGGCGAGCGGGCGCGGTGTTTTCTGGTCGTGCGTGGCGTGTCTCCGCAATTAATTTCGTATTCCCCGAGTACACACACACGTCTCCGGCATACACGACCGCGACGACCGTGGGGGGGTGACGTCATTTATATCCGTACAATCGATATTTGTGCGTATGCCCGAGGCCCGAAACCCCTTTTCCGCGCTAAGTTTTTTTGACAAGCTCGACAACAACATACGACGTCAGAGTACATATATATTATATTATATACGTGCATACTGCAGTGGTGCAGTATTATAGAGAGAAGAGACCCAGCGAGGATTATATAGCTGCGGCGGATAGGGACGACTGGCGACTGCGACTGCGGCGGCGGCGCGACGTCCGTCGGGTGAGAACGTCGGTCGGCGGTTGGTGAAGAGCGAGAGAGGTGGGGGTGGACAAAAAAAAAAATAGAAAATAGAAAACAATAAACCCCCGATGCTAAACGTGAAAACCAAATTCGGTTTTAAAAAGGGTCACGTTCGGAGGGCAGCACACCCTAATTTCACTGTATACGATTTCTTTGTGCGGCGTCGCTGCACAGACACACAGCACCGGCACACGCACATTGCATATATATACAGTGCGTACGTCTATAGGGCTGCGGGGGCGAACAGGGCAGTGTATATAGTGTGTATATTATAACTTTTCATTATTATTATATATAGTATAAAGCGGAGAGCGTTCCCGAGGCAGTCGATTAAAAAATAACGACGGAATCATGTGTGGAATTCAATTTCGCGACCGTCCACGTCGCGGCCAAAATGGAAAACAAATAATATGAAGTTATATAATATATAGAACCTTGTTATATACATTATAATCGACCGCCGCCGGACCCCTCACGACAATACACATATTATGCGCTATTATCTCGTTATATTTTCTTGTTCTATAACATCATAATATTTTAATGGTATACTATACTATTGTGTTATAAGAAAGTTGTTGACTTATTTTTCTTTACCCGTTTCCAGCCATGCACGGAATAATAATAATATTGATATGTAACCCTCGCATAATAGCTCGCGTATGGTCTATAATAATAAAGTCTATATCATACTATTATGTGCGTTTGCGCGGCCACAAACAATACACGTGCACAAAAAAGAAATGTATAATACGGGCCAAATTCTTTTATCCGAGCTACCGCCCGGTACTTTTATAAGAGTGTAGTCTTAGAAAATTCAGCTACCACGTATGTACCGCGCGGTCTATACCTATATTATGATGGGTGAGAGCCTATAATATTATATAAAATCACACGAGGAGTAAATAATGTAGAGAAAACTAGCTGACTGCCGTTTCGGCGTTTCTATACACATACACACGCAAACATAATATATAAAGGGAAAAATATGCCATAAATTCCCGGTACAGGTAGGTCCTGACTCCTATAGGTACCTACATATATATAAATATATGGGTGAATAACATATTATCATAACACAAAAACGAAAAACCGCGTCGTATTTCGTTTCGTATTTAAAGCTAAAACAATAAATCATTTTTAGAAACGCGCGTGTATTTTATAATATTTCTACGACCACGGCTAGTGATTTTAATTTTTGTTTCGAAACCGTTGAAAAAAAATCGTGAGGGTCAAAATATGTACTTATTATACGCCATTTATATTATAATTTACGACGTCTTATAAGTTATAACTACTAAACGTAACGTTTATATTATTAGGTGTACTTATAGTTATTCGCTATGCTGGTTATAACCTAATCAGAATATTATTATAAGTGGATCTACAGCATAAAGCTATATTATAATATCAATAGCTTGTTACGCGTAATTATTAAAAATATGAAATATAAAATGTATTAAAAATGTTACGAAAATCGATTTGTGATTTGCCCGAAAAACGACATTAAAATATGACGTATTATTCCCACGTCCTATTTTATAGTAGATTGTAGGTACATTTGATTAATTTTATAATGCGTATGTAGTTGTTTTAATGAGAAAAAAACATTGACTTACTTCGTAGGAGTTGGCCACAGAGTGTCGGTCTTGCTTCAGTTGCTCAAACTTGGATTTGTATTGAAGCAATGATCGTACGGTTTCCTCCATTCTGTAAAAAAATGAAAAATAAAAATATGAAATTTATTATAATTATGTACAGTACATTATCCTATATAATATTTGTAAGACAAAACAATATATATAATATATATAACATATCAAAGTCGATAAAATATTGACAAGAGGACATGCGCGGCCACGTCGTCTGAGAAGTTCATAATTTTTTCAATCTATATATTTTTATACTAAATAAATATATATATACAGACAGTATAATATATTATATATACAGCACAGCGGACCAAATGGAAAATACCCGATGGAAGTGTTTTTCACACAGACCTCGGCGCGGTATCGAGAGTATATATATTGTTTACAGCCTCGACGAAATCGTTGGAGGAGAAAATTGAGAAGAAATTGAAAACGCGTAAAAAAAACAAACCCGCAGTGTTATATTATTATATACAGTGGCGACGGTGCTAGTAACAAAAAAAAAATAAAAGTACGGGATGACTATGGGAATACATAATAATATATAAAATCGTCTGGTTATACGCACGCATATAATATATATATAATATATATATATAATATACCAGCATTATTTATTAAAACGGTACCGGGGTGGCGGTATCGCATATACGCATATAATATATATTATATTAAATGTATATCTATACGCCACCGTCGGACGTGGGTACGCGCGATGATCGTTTCTCTCTTTTTCGAGGGAAATGTAAAAATGTGCGGCATAGTGTGTATAATGGTTATATTACATAATATACGATAGCTGCCGACTCTTATAATTCAGGAGGGGTAGATGAGAAAATATAAGAAGTCTAAAAGAAGACTGTTTTATTTTTCGCACCCTTATACGCACCACGATATTATTTAATAATAATAAAAAAATAAATAAAAATGCGGGTATTCGATCTGCTGCAGTAAGTCCTCCGCAAAAGGAGACAATATCGACTCGTTTAAAATACGATAAATATTTATCGCCTGCCTCGGGAAGGTAATAAGTCGATATTTTAGGTACGGATATTGTGTCGTGCGAAGGTTCGTGTATCCATATCATACTATTATTAATATATCATCGAAAAACCGTTTCACGTTAGTTTAATAATATAAAAGCTGAACGTAAAAGTCAAAAGCACATTTGCGCGACATCGAATATTATTATAAATCGCGCTCAACCCTTTAGAGATACGTGGCTAATCGAAAATATTCAATTAAAATGTATTATAATATAATAATAAAATATTTTCGTCGCAATAATTCGATACACGCTTTGACGAGGGCGCCGCCGCCGCCCAGGCAAACGGCTCATTAAAATCTGTGAGTCATGTTTTTGCAAATCCCCTCGTCGCAACACCGCTTATTATCGTATAATTATATTTACTGTCATACATGCAGACGGCACACACATACACACACACACACACACACACACACACACACACACACACACACACACACACACACACACACACACACACACACACATCACCGCAGTATTGTGCACATAAGTATAAATCATTAAAGGGCCCGCCGGGCGAAATTTTATACATTTTTTATTATTATTATTATTCCTTTTTAGGACACGCGATTTATTTTTTATTTTTGCGAGGCAAAGAATCTGACGTGTCACGTATGTAAGGCTTTAGTACCTATACCACTATAATATACCTGCAAATATGAAAACCTATGTAGTATGTACCTACTGTAATAGTGTATGCGGTTAGTTTTCAAACGCTTATCCGTCCATTTAGACAAAATAATTAGTCAACTGTACTAGAATCTTAAAATGTTTAAACAAAAAATAATCCAGATAGTGGTGTAAAATCGTGTAAAATATTTTCATAAATTTCTTAATATTTATTTTGTTGATAAAATACGAGTATACCTACATAATATGTCACTTGCGAGACACAAAATAAATAAACAGTATAAGCTGGTGTAACTTTTACATTTTATAAATAATATACGAAATTACCACGCGCATTGCACTTGAAACCGAAATCTCAGCCCACTCGTACGCTATTATTTACCAGCTAGGTACACTTTATGGACGGACATGATTCGGTAGACCTCTCTTTGTGCGAGGACGCTCCGGCGGCGGTTTGCCGATGATTATTACGCGCGCGCCATAAAACGAAACCAAATAATACATTCGAAGTAAGTATAATAATAATATACAATAATATTTAAGGTACACTCCGTTTCGGCGATTTAAGATTTATATTATTATCATCATCATAATAATCAACGTATACCACCGACGACGTCGCTGCCGTATACCGTGATTTTTCCTGTACGGTAATTATTATAATATATTATTACCATGGTACAATAATAATGAAGTCAACGACGACGCACGGCGTTAATTATCGTTTATTATAATCGAATTTGTGACGGGTAGAGGTATACGCAGAGAACCACTCCAAAGTACAAAAGTACCTATCTACCTAATACATGAAAGTATATAGAAGCGAGTGCGCATTATTAAATAATTATTATGCATCCGAAAATTACAGCCGTTCGCCCCGGGAAAAAGCCAATTTAACGATCAAACGTGAATATAAAACCTTTTTTTAATGTTTTTTAAATATACCTCAGTCATCATTACGGCATTACTACATGGGATGTTAATATGTTATATTATAGTAGTATAATATTATGTTACAATAAATAATAATGCATTAATTTGTATTATTTAATATACGTATATTATGCGGTGTAATTCTAATGTTGGCCTTAAAAACAACAATCTCACCCGGAGTGGCATATAATTTAATAATCAATTACGATTTTTATTATTGTTATAATTATAGAAGGTGTTGGGGACAGGTATATGTGTATGTGTATAATTAAGAAATAGTGTAAGTTATACTATTAATATTTTTTTATTGAAATTTAAATCGATATTATAATAATATATTTATATATACGTACCTATTACAATTTACAATATAATGAAGGTGTTTGAACGAAATAAACTCGAGGCACGACATCTCCGCCCGACGGAGGCCTCTTTAAATTACATGCTCGACTTTTTTTTACTAAGAAACTATGCTCGAACTTTGGTTTTTCAAAAGTTTTTACTTTTGACGGTTTTTATTCACCATTCCAGTACATTTTAAGAGTGTACAGAACTCCGAACTTTTATATGTGTATAATATATATTGATGGATTTGTTCCATTGTTTGAAAAGTCTTTCGGGTTTCACAATAGTTATTCGGCTTGGAGATAAAAAAGAATAACAATACCCACTCGCAAACCAAGTTTAAGAGAATAATATTATTTTTCATTAAAAGACGAGATCCATAATTCATATATGATATATGTACAATGTAACATATTTCATGTGAATATAATAATTTATGCTGCTACAAAAAAAAAAAAAAAAACTAAATGCCATTAAAAAAAAAGGTTTGTATGGTCCATATGGTTTATGGATATCAGGATATGCACCAAGTATTCATCCCTCATTATTATATGTGTACTAGATTTTCGTTTGTCTGAATTGTTGATTATTATAAGTATCAATATTATATTATATTTAATCAGTTATTGTATTTGGTACAATCAAAACATTGTTTAATTTCCACACCGAAGGATTGGTACCAGGTTTCTAGTATAAACTGCATACCATTGTACATTATAATATTATGTACCTTTTTTAGCATAACATATAATATTTTGTCATTCAGATTAATATAGAGTACCTACTTACACAAGTAAAAAATAATATTTTGTAAACACTCTATAAAAAACCATATCAGGTACTTTCATGAAACTTCGGGATCTACATGTTGTATATGTCTTTCGCAAAACTGATCCGAATCGATGGAGTGGCACATAGAATACGAGACAATATTTATTATTTTAATGGTCATGAATTAACGTTTGTAAAACCGAAATACAGAAGCTATATCAGTGCTAATGCAGCGAGCTCGAGGTCGGGGCAGCTGTGATCGATAGCTGCTGTATTATGTGCACTGGTATATACATAATAACAATAATAATAATAATAATAATAATAATAATAATAATAATAATTATTATTATATGCGAGCGATGAGATTATTTACCATGGAACATAAAAATAATAAGACGGACGGTGTACCCTCGAGCTTGTGTATACATACGAAGAGTGGGGAGACCTTTCTCTCGGTTTAATAATGCTCTAAAGCCTTTTACAACAACATATAACTATATACAATATATATTATAATAATATACAAAGGCGGATTTAGAGGGGGTGTTTGGGTGCAATAGCACTCCCCCACTCACAACATCCACCGTCATGCATATGTGTTCGTCGTAACAAAGTGTACACATTTTTAAGGTTTTTTATTCTTCAAATACCATAAAAAACTAAAGTAATAAAAATAACTTATAAGTTGTGGTTTGTCGTGTAATTCTGCAATATCTAGGTGTTATAGAATTAGGTAATTATGTATTTCTCCGGTTTGAAAAAAATGTGTTAGAATTATGTAAAAAAATTACAAATTTGAGTGAATCTCACAAACAAAATATTATGATGCACAATATAATAAAAAAATAACGCGTGGGGTACGGGTTTCAGCGGACACGTTCTATATACCAATATAGTTCTATGTAATGTTTTAAGCACGGGTTTATTTTTTAAATTAGCATAACACGTGTCAGAAAAACGTAATATCACATAGATAATTTATATAACCTATAACGCTTGTAATATGTCCCGATCGAGGGATGATGATACTATATGATATAGATAGACTATGATTCATAACATAGATAGGTACCGTTTTTAAAATAATAGATATATGTTATTTTTTCTGTTATTGTGATTCGTTATTATGCTATTATCCTCGTGAAATCATACAACGTTCAACAATTATTTCATATAATAATTTATCATGTCTTTTTACACTATGTTGCATTGTTGCTGCAGGGAGACGCGTGTAAAAGGTATTGCCGCGGCACGATAACGACTTTACAAAGTTTTAATTATTCAATTGTCTCAGTCCTCATAACACTGCAGCGTACAAGTATTATATAGGCGTAGGGTACAATATTAAGTTTGTGCACCGAGAACGTCGACGATTTAAAGTTCTGCGACTGTATGAAATGTTGAACGCGATAGTATGACGGCGGCGGTTTCGGAAATTCGAACTAACAGAAGGAACAAATCAAATAACTATCCTAATTATCGGTAGGCGTGCGTATATATATATATATATATATAGGAACTCGATAAGGACAGCAGTGTTATTATAACTGAGTTTCCCTCCGAATTTCACCGTCGAGTATAACGGATAGTGCGTCCGCAATAGCACTATGATAATATTATTATAATTATATTCAAATAAGCATTTTACATTTCAAATGAAACTTATATAGGTAATAATATTATACAATGGATTTCTATTCTCACGGTTATTGGAGGAGATAAAGTAGAAAGTTTTCTGTTTTTATGGATAACCAGCGATGGTTATTATATATTTTTATTTGTAATGTATGTAGGATGAGACGGATGCAGCAGCGGGCACTGCAGTTATAGACCGCAAGACGCCACAGACATTATGATTTCCTGAGAGTATACGTACATTATACGATATTTATGTTTAATAATATGTTTATCGTCGTAATATATATGAACGTACGACGACGACGACGAGTCGTATATGATTATAATTGAATATATATATAAGACATAAAGTAACAGCGCGGTGTGTTTACAAAATTACATATTTTGAGCAGAGAATTCTCTATGACATGTCTGCGAACAGGAGGTACTACAGATACATAACTATTATCTATCACGGTACTGCAGCGATAAACTGCAATCGCTGCAAAGCCGAATTTCCGGTAAACCTATATTGTATACACCACGTGCAAGTCGTAAAACGTGCGGATGGTTCGAGGATGAGCCGAAATCTACATCTATATAATTTATATATATATACATAAAGTATGCGCAGGGTGATCCGCGCAGCAGGGCTCTTCACCCCCCGACAATAATATTGCAGTACAGGCATTGTATGTTTACAGTGAATACGCGAGAAAACGCCGCCACCGCAACGCCGGTGTACAACATTCGACGGCTTTTTACCGTTCCGGTTCGTGCGAACAGGAAATAGACTTCCGGCTGTAGCGGCGGTGGTTTTGCGCGTCTCCTACCGCCCGCCAACCGGCCGTCCGCGTGTACGACTATAATAACAATAATACGTGAACGGCACAAATTGACGTGGCGTATATACGACTTAGGAATTTCAACCCTTTTGCAGAGAGAGCCGTTGCGAGAGCTTTTGAAATTGGCTCTTTTGTTTGGACTACGCCACCGCTGCCGGTCGGAGGAAAGCGCTGCGGCGTAGTTATCCGGCATTCCGGCTACATGCGCTATATTATATAATGTATTATACAGAATGTCTCTCTCCGAGTTCTTCTCCGTCAATGACTTTTTTTAAGCCAAAATCATTAAGGCGCAAGCATCTCGCATACCCTATTCTTTTTTTGTGTACATTTTATGCAAGCGCATATAATATTATGCACTCTGCATAGTTGAATATATTATTATTGTTACCTTCCATCATAAATATAAACAACAGGACGGGCCGCGGGGCGATCGCGGATGCACGTGAACGAACTGCAGTATAGTATACTGTATATACACCCTGTATAAAATATATTTAATATATTAGAATATTATTATTTTAATACTGTCGTTCCGCCTGCAGAAGCCGAAACCCGCATACAACCGGAAACGCGACTCCTCATCGTTCCGCTCTCTCACACTGTCTCTCACTACCGTCTACCCCTGACCTCCGCTTCAGTGGTTCGTAAAAATCTACACCGTATGTAGGTATACTGTCAGTATTGTATACCTTTAAAATATGCACATAATATTGTTGTAAGTATTTGCGACGTCTACAATATTACAATAATTTCAATCACCTATCGGATGTATATATATTATGAAAATACCTACCTACATAATAAGTACATAACCTACAACGTATATAATATTATATAATATTCTGTATGTATTCGCAACGCGTCTCCTGCTGACAGTCTGACGTGTGCTCGCGGACTGCAATAATATCACTTATTATTACATTGTCAATAACGATGTTTTTTATTGCTACTATTCGAACGGAAGTTTTACATACTTGATAATATAAGCAAAAAAATTATTCAACTTTCGTGAGCTAAAACGAAATTCATGAGTAAGCCTCCCTACAGCAACCTATATGAGTTTAAAAAGAAGCTTAAACTTAAAAAGGTGGGTAAGTGGATGTCGCTCTGCTGTACAGTAGGTTACAAGTGGGTCACTGTATAATGGATAGTATTAAATTTGAATTCAATGATATAATATCACTGTATAAGAAAAACGATTCTGAGTGGAAACGGTTTGTCAGTCTAGGTATTAGACATACCTATTATAGGTATATTTATCTATAGTATTAAAAAAAAATTGACCTATACCTATAGGTATTAATAATAAATTCCAAATTAATCATATCACAATATCTATCAGGTAACGCGTTATACATCAACAAAAAACCGTGGTACTATCATAGATATATAATAGTATACTTTAGAAGTTTCAAGTACCCACAAATAATATTATACAAACATTACAATCACAACAAAATAACTAAAATAGTTATTCCAGGTTTTTTAATATGTAATTTCGTCTGAATTTGAAATTAAAATTACTATAAAAATAAACTGTGCCTATGTATTTCTTAGAATTTTTGGCAACAGAATTAAATATTTACGTGAAATCTTGTTTTAAATTTTCAATCCTTAGATATAAAAATTGAACATTTTATAAATTTTTAACTACGAAATAATTATTAAATTTTAAATTTGATACATTTTGTCAAAATTCGATCTTTAAATACTTATAAAAAAAAAAAAAATGATATAATATCATTGTATAAGAAAAACGATTCTGAGCGGAGACGGTATGCCAATCTAGGTATAAGACATAATATTATATAGTCTATGGTATTTCAAAAAAATTGACCTATAATAGGTACCTATAATAAATTCCAAATTTATCATATCACAATATCTTTTAGGTACTTATAACGTGTTATACATCAACAACGAACCATGATACTATCATAGATATATAATAGTATACTTTAGAAGTTTCATGTACCCACGAATAATATTATACAATCACAACAAAATAACTAAAATAGTGATTCTAGGTTTTTAATATGTAATTTCGTCCAAATTTGTACTTAAAATGACTATAAAAATAAACTGTGTAAATGTATTTTTTAGATTTTTTGGTAACAGAATTAATTACTTACGTAGAATCTTGTTTTAAATTTTCAAATCTTAGATACAAAAGTTGAACATTTTATACATTTTTAACTACAAAATAATTATTCAAATTTAAATTTGATAAATTTTGTCAAAATTCGATCTTTAAATGCTTATAAAAAAAATTTGTGCCTATGTATTTTTAATATTTTTCAACTGCTATTGTAACAATATATCAGGAGCTTTGTATTAATTTTTTACACTTTTTAGCCCAATAGATAAAACTTTATTGATATTTATAGAAAAGAAAACTAAAATAATTGAAAACTGACAATGTCCGTAAACAGCTCAAAAAGAGTCAAATTATTTTCAAAATTTTATTGTATATAGAAAATGTTAATATAAACATTCAATGAAATTTTCAAGTTTCTACAGTCATTCGTTTTTTAATTACAACAAAATAAGAAATTGTTACATAATCGAGTGAATATCAATGTTGTAAAATATGAATTTCAACGCTCATAAATATTTAATTTGAGTTTCTTATAGACATTTTTTTTTTTTTTTTGATAAAGGTAGATAATCCTTATAAAGAAATC